>NW_004567104.1:36678530-36711476 GCF_000260355.1 Condylura cristata
ATTTTTCTAGTATGGAGAATATATTACTTTTTATGCATTTACAAAAAGACAATTGACACTAAGGAATTTGTTTGGAAAGCAAGCTACTCTGGTTAAGGAATTTACTGAGGGAAAGGGTTATCTTAGTCTATGCCTACTATCTCCATCCTCCTCTCCTCCCAAATGGAAGCCTCTAGAAACAAGTTCTGCCATCAGCTGGCACACTTTTAATTCTTCCATTTGCATAGCCAAGAAGTGCAAGAGCCATGTTGTGAGATTTTCAATTTGATAATCTCACATGAGGGTACCAGTGTTTTCAGACTGGAAACAGCATGTTACTACACATTGGCAATAATGCATTAAATACAGATGGGTTTGTTTTTTGCCAAATATGTATTATACAGCCAACAGCTGTTTAGCTATTGCCAATGGTCTATTTAGTACAAGAGAATCTGTAAGTTTCTTTTTTGTTTAAGAAGGTGTAGTGGATCTAGTAAAATACCCACAAAGTTATCCACACTGCTGCAAAACAAGGCAGTGAACTGACTATAGCCTTTAATGGTTTTGCTGCCCAAATTTTAAGACCTAATTGGTTATGATGACTAAGATTGGAATGCTCCTTAATATATTCAGGTTTTGGTACAATCTAGATCTTTTCATGGATATCAAATGCCTTAAAATCTCAGCATCGTGCAATCAATATTAATATTTGCTCTTTTTCATATGCTATTTAAAAGAGTAAAACACTGAAGAGTAGACACAGCCTGGGGGTGGGGGACAAGTCACCCCTGACCCCTTCTCTCAAATGTGGAGCTTTGTTGGACATCAAGTACAGTATGTCTCAACTTTATTGTGCCTTTAATGAAATCCTGTCTCATAAAAAGGCCAGATGTATTACCTGGATAGTAAAACAAAAACGAAATAGGATTCCATTCTATCAGTTTCATGATTGGTTTAATGGGACTTCACAATATAAACAAGGAAAGCATAATTGTTACTATTTTCTGTTACAGAGAATGCTGAGCTCTCCCTCCCCTGCTTTGGTAAACATTGTTTAACATTTAAAGCTAGTAAAACCATTTATTTACATTCTGTACTTTAGGGATACTGCCACCAGGTGGTGGTAAGGAAACATAATGATATTAAAAGTTTCTATTTTTTTTTAACCCTGTAACCATACATTTCTACATCTTAACAAATATAGTTCTCTCCTCAGTCAAAATCAATAAATCTAAACTGTTTGAAGCAGGTATCAAAAGTGAACTATTTTAAGTTAGGTTAAATTCATAAAGAAAACCCAACTCGTATAATACATGCAAGAAGAATTTTACAGATTTTGGGGATACTGAAGTTTATAAAGTCGGGGTGGTTCTTTAAGAATACAAAATTACACATACAGAATTATTTGTGAAAAGGAATATTTATCTTGAATCAAAAATCAACTAACCACAACTCACTAAATGCTTGAGGATACCTTTCTTTTATTTATGAAATCTCCATAGGCATTTTTTCCCCAAAGAGATCATAAAGAAATTCATGTTATGGCCCTCCCTGGTGGCACAGTGGGTTAGGACTCAGCACTGCAAGCTAGCCGTAGATGCTTCAGTGAGCGTTTGATCCAGGCCCGGAGGTGACACATGGCACAGCAGACCTCTCCTGACTTGCCCACTGCTCCCCTCAGCAGTGTATGCCATGGATCTGCCCGTTCTGCTTTCTACTCTGTCTCTGGCGGATTCTCTCACCACCCCTGTACCTCTGGCCTGTACCCCAGTTCTGTATGCAAAATGAATAAACCAGAAAGAAAGAAAGAAAGAGAGAGAGAGAAAGAAATTCATGTTATTTGGAGCTCTAATTTCCTGTGCCTCCTCATTTAACTTGGAAACACACTACAACCACAGATAATCATCAGAACCCGGGAAGGCTTGGAAATTTAGGTTTTATTCACTTTTTATATCACCATGAATTTTATGTAAATCTTTAGAAAGATAAAATGTTGGCATTTCTTAACACTTACTTGCAGCTGTGAGTCTGACTGAAAAAATGAGAACAATTTTACATTTCTTCTTAACACCAAAATACCATTGTTAATTTCTAGCTAACTAATAGTTGTTGCTATAATTATTTCTAGTAACACCATATTTTCATGATGTTCAGAATTCCCTAGTATTTATTCCTTTGTTCCTGAGCTTTAGGCACTTTAGTATCTCATAGTTCACAGTCCCCTAGAACTTTTCCTTTGCTCTCCAGCCAGAATACAGATGGAATCCTTTCCATCTCTTTTCAAATCAAAGTTTATAAAAAAACTCAGACTTTTTCTTGCCTGCACTATTAAATAAACCTTCTTTGTAAACTTGTGTTAGAGTGAAAGATATCGAGATGCAGGGAAATATTAGAAATCACACCCCAGAGAACTTTCTGGAAAATTTAAGTTTTGTGTGTGTCTGACTAGTGGTGCTTTTAATCCCCTCATGTTTAAAATCTTAAGACAAACTATTTTGTTGGTTAAGCAGTCTCTTGCATTTCCTTGACAAATATTTTCACCTTTGGTCTAGGTCATAATACTCTTCACATGAAAGTAGATACAATTTCCCAGCTGAAGATAAATAACTATGGACTTTTTAAAATATCATGTGCTACCAATGTTTTTTTTTTTTTTTTTCTTTCACTTCTTATTCCAGACCACCCACTGCATCATTATTCTCTTGGGATCATACAGTGGGTCTCTCCTCTGATATGTATAAACCAAATACATGTATTTGAACTCATTTGTGTTTTCAAGATCCATCTGTTAGGAGTAAGGAGCTGGTGATAAACAAGCCAAAGAAGACATTGCTCATGTTGACATCAGTCAACACAGATTAATAGAAGGCACAGAGAGGGGCAGAAATTACCACATCACTAACTCTTTTCTGTCTACAACACATAGAGAATATTTGAGTTTCACAAAAAGTAGGAATTGATGAGAGAAATAATAAATTTCCAAATCTTTTTTTCACTTAAAGGAAGGTTAGCAAATACAATTTGCATGTAAATCAACATTTCCTGCCACATGCACTTCTCACAGCTTGAATAAACTGTGACGTGAAAAAAGATGACATAGGCCATGCATAAAAAAACCCTTAAAAGGTAATTGACAGACATTGCAATAAATATTTATTAAGCAAAAAGAAAAAGTGCTTTTTTTGTTTGTTTTTGTGCCACTGCAATTCCTACTTCATCTCTATTTTCTTCCCACTTTCTCATTAAATACAATTTCTCTTTTCTGAGAGGATTTAGACCACATTCTGATGCTGATGGCAAAAGAGAGGGGATGAAGGAATCTTAACCGGTTCTCTGTTCCACCCCTGACACAGCTTTTGAAGCTGTAGAAAAAGTTTGGGACAAAGCTGAATATTTGAAACATTTAAACGTAGAAAAAGCCTAAATTCGAAGATAAGTTTAAACCAAATTGACTTTGCTGTTCCGCACCTCCTACTGGCTTTTAAATTATTACCATGTTGTCTGTGTTACTACTGGTTCTGGCTCCTGAGACTTTAACAGTCCCTATCTTTGCACACTTGCACAAAGACTATTATATCAAGTGGGAAGAAGTTCTTATGGTCCAATGGCCTTTTCAAAACATTTGAATTGTAGCAGAAAGTGATGTTTGAGTACCTTTCTCCCCTTGACTTGCTGTGAAGGGTTCTGCATGGGATCACTATACTTGGATAGCAAGTGATTGAACACCAGTGATGTCCAAAATTAATACTCCAGTGTCCTAATATAATTCAACACTCACCAAAATCCTACAAGCCCTTGCAAAATTACCTGGAAAAATCATTTTTATTTCCAGCCTGTCACCTTGTAATCTTTATTTTCCTTCCCTGTTCCATTAGTAATCTTTTATATTCAAATTCCTTGTAATGACTAGCCATGCCATGTTTCAATAAAAAGATCTCTTATTTGGAAGGATGGCTTTTACTTGTATCTTTTTAAATAAAAATATTATAAAATATCCCTTGACCTCAATCATGAAGTCTCTTTTAACCATTCAAATGGGAGGAAGTTCCTATGGACCATCACCTTATCTTGCAATATACAAATGTCACATTTCCTCTATTCTCAATTCACATAAAATTTGGATGAAATATAAATGCTACATTTATAATAGCCCTTCCTACCCCCATTCTCAGTATCTAAGTATCCATCTATACAATAAAGGGCAAAGTTGTAAAAGATGTACTACTTTATTATTTCATGCTTCATATCGTTAAGAAAAAATCAAGGTACATTTTAAAGGAATTTGTGAGACTATTCGGGCATCTGTGGAGGTCAGTGGAAATGCACTGAAATAGCACAGAAGCCAGGCTAGAAATTCCTGGCCTGCATTTGTAGCATAAGAACACTATTCTAAGCTGATCTTAGTATAAATCTTCTACTTAGAAACTGGCATTTCAAAGTGCTCATTATGTAAAGAATCTTGACTGTGCTAGTTTGATCCAATACAATGCCTTCCATCAGTCAAAACAATGACTTCAACACTTCTTGGAAGTGGTCAGCTGCCCCATGAGTAATTAAATTCCACTGTTGATGTCAGAGTGGCCCATAGCAAGACCTCTATAAACCCCAAAGTCTCAGTTCTGACCTTGCTTGAGAAAGCACCACCTACTGAATCTCAGTGTGCTTTAATGAGGTGTTTACAAGGGACCCCTACCCCTTTCCCAGGCCTAAAGTACATACTTCTTACAAATAGAGTCTATTTCAATTGCCACTGGAATATTTACCTTTAATATCTCTATAAGGATTAAAACAAACATTCCTGATTAAATGTTAACTTACTTTGGGCATTTCTGTGGGCATATCAGACATCCCCATTATGCTTTGTATGTGAACAGTACTTAATGTGGAAATTACTTTAAAAAAAATTTTGACAGGGAGATGGAATAACTCATTTCAAAATTTCCACAGGTCTCACCTTTTGGAAACTTATTACTGAATCAAGGAATGTGAAATTATATGTTCAAAACTCTATGCTGCCAAAAATGCAGGGTTGCACTTTAGAATACTAAAAGATTTCACTTACTTTATAAAATATTGCATAATTTATAAAATGTAAATTAAAGTCCTATTGAAAGTAGCATTGTGAAAGGATGCTATCAAGTAATACTTAATAGATTTTCCACCATTCTGCAGTATCGCTGGACACTTGAACAATAAGTGTCACCAGCAGCTGAATCTTTCCATTTTCGCAAACTTTAATTTGTTTCTTTTGTATTTTCTTTTCATTCTATAGCTTGAAGTACATTAGCTTTATTTAGTTCAACTATAAATTCATTAACTCAGGTGATATGAAAGAGAATACATTAACAAGCCTCACTATTCCAAAAGCTTAATTTTGTTCCAATTTTTTGATTCTGTATCTTGTAAGGTTTTCTCCATATGTCTGTTTCCATTTGTTCTATTGCCACTTCCTATGTCAGGATACATAATCTCTTACCTGGGGTACAATGATTTCACTCTAACTAGCTCTCTGTGCATAGCTTTTTTTTTTTTTTTTCTCTGCATCTTTTCACCAATAGACAGAATAATCATCTAAAAACATATTTGGTTATCTTGCTATTTCTCTCTTAAAATCTTTCAGAAGCATCTGCACTTTATCCTAAGATCCTGTTTTCCCTAATTTAAGGGGAAAAAAATATTTTTTAAGAATGTCCAATGGACAGCCCTGGTAGCACAACAGGTTGAAGCAACGGGTTGAAGCACAGCATAAAAAGCTAGTCGCAGTCACTTTAACACAAATTTGATCTCCACCAGAAGGTGACCCACATGGCCTGGCAAACCTATCCTGCCTCGCTTACTGCTCACCTCAGAGGGGTACTTTGTCAATCTTCCTGTTCTGCTTCCCACTCTGTCTCTGGTGAATCCTCTCACCATGCCTGTACCTCTGGCCTGTACATCAGTTCTGTATGCATAAATAAATAAATCTTAAAAAAAAAAAAAAGCCCAATGGGCCTCACTGGTGGTTGGGTTGTTGAAGGGGTTAAAGTCTCAGCTATCAAGCTATTGCCAGCCACTGAAGCATGAGTTTGCTCCCTGACCAGGAGCTGCATGGTGCAACAGGTCTTTCCTGTCTTGCCTGCTGCTCTCCTTTGCAGTATACTTCAGTAGACCTGCCTGTTCTGCTTCCCACTCTATCTCTGTTGAATCCTCTCACCTCCCCATAACCCTGGCCTATACCCCACATCTTATATGCATATCTTTTTTTAAAAAAGAATATGCAATGTCTTTAATCACATGGCTGCTATTTTCATCAAGAAGTAAAGTCTATTTTTCCACTTCTTGAATAGGAACACAGCACTTTCTAGGGTTGCCAAGTTGCACTGTCATACTGTTCAATATTCACTCAAGGGTGAAGAAGCTTGAAGATCAAAGAGTTTTATATCATCAAGCTCAAGCCTCTGCTTGGGACTTAGGCAAGCCAGGTGACTCCAAGAAAGGTTCTATTTGTACTAGAAAACTGTACTTTTTAATTTTATTTTTTAAAGAAATAAAACACTCTATTCATGAAATGATCTGTTTATTTACAGAATAAAACCCAGCACCCTCAACATGGCATCCATGTGATTGATTTCCACTCCATTGTCTGGATGTTTTCCTAAAACACCTTGCATTTTTTCGTTTTGCTTTATTCATACTTATCTATACCTGAATGTGCATTTTATATTTGTGATTTCCCCACCTTGTTTATGCTCTTCTTATTGGAAATTGTGGACATCCATCAAATCATATGACATATTCCGCAGGAAGTCTATACAATGTTCTTAGTAAAAAAAATAACCTTTCTCTAGGTTTTCCAATAAAATTGTGTTATGTGAGGATTTATGGTTCCAAATCTAAGACACTATCTTAATAACATTTTCAGATAATAATAGTTACTGCATAAAAGCTTATTTGAGAGAAAAAGTAGCTTATTATATGTAAAGCATTTAGAAGATTTTTAGATATATAATAAACAGAAACACAAATATTTGTCATTTACAATTGTTAAATTAATATATAGTTAGCTGTAGGGATGACTGCATAATTTTAAAACTAAATAATTATATAGCATTGGGCTGCTAGTAAAAAGTGAAAAGGACAAAAAAGATGATACCCAGAATTAATTGCACACTGCATTTGTATGTGTACTGATTTGCTAGAAAGCAAAGTGTAAAACAACAGGATCATCTTACGGAGTTTAAAGTGAAGTTGCCACAACTCAGGTGACTAATAGGGTTGTCAACTGACCTTGGGTTAAATATATATATATATATATATATATTCCCCCTAAGTATAATCTCTTTATATGTATATTTATATACATATCTATATCTATCTATCTATCTTTATTGTATATTGTCAATGGAGCCAAATTTCTAATAAATAATTGCTTAAAATCTCTCTTCTCAAAATCACTCAATCCACAAGTCAAAAATGTTAAATAACACTTAATAATTAAAAAAAAAACCAACAAATGATATGGAATAGTGAGGCTAGAATTGGTAAGGAACTGAGACCTACTGAGACTTGCCAATGAAGCTCACCAAAGTGCATGAAGCATTCCCTTGTCTGTGGTCAGAAGTAAACCACTGAATATCTAGCCATGAATTCTCTATAAAGGAACTTTTGTGATTAATTAATTCACTAACTATTGGATATCTTGCAGAAGTTATAGCTTGTATTAAGCCTAAATTTGCAAATGTTAACAAAAATTTCACGCCTTATGATCTGTATAAATTATAGAATCTGTAAGATTTTTTTTTTTTTAATGTTTGTTATGTGTACCCATTCCCATGCCTTAGTCAAGGTAGGGCCTTAGCAATGACAGGAATGGTACAAAAGGCCCATTCTATCTCTTGATCTAGTAAACTTTAAGCCCTCTATCCAGTATTTAAATCCCCCACAACTTGTCATGATATCTGGTACATAGTATTACTATATCAATGTATCCCAAGAAGATAATTTGTTTTTTTCATCAATATTAAATATGATATATAATTCAACACAATACTATTATTTCCTTTTATAGTATAGTCAACAAAATCAGACTATTTCCCCCTAACTCAAACTTCCCACAGCCCATAGGTCTTCAACTTTAAAGCAGGGCTAGCATAAATCCATACTTAATCACTTCTTACTACTGAGTACCCATTTCTCAGCCTGTCAGATCGTTTTGAGTTATATATGACAATTTTCTCCATCTATCTTTTGTCATCTCTAAATTTGATCAGACATTTGTCTGTATTTTGTCTGTACTTTGGCCTATAATAGCACTTATAATATATAAACCTAGATGCACACTTCCGGGGGCTCTTGCTATAGGCTAACATAAAAGAAGCCATAAGAAGAATGCATGGTTCATTTTTTTAAATGGTGGCAATGCATGCTCCACCAATTTTATCAGGGAGCTATTTTTTTTTTTCTTATTTTAAGCCCATCCTTATCAATCAATTTTGTACACAGCCTGAAGTTTGCAAATAAATAGCTTTACTTTAAAGTTAAATCGTCCTTAGCAAACAAGTTTTCTAGAATACATATTTGTCATGAGAACAAACAAAAGGGTCTGGTGTGAAAATAAAGAGATAATAGGATTTAATTGGATGTAATTGAGTTATATTATTAGTATATTAAATTTGTATGGTACAAGTAAATACAAATCATGTCTTGGAACATATCTCGAGGGTTCATATGTACTTTATTCAGATTTATGAATTTTAGTGTCACCCTTTTTATAACTAATGGGGCATTTGTATATTCATTGCCAGTCCTAAATCTTTTCTTTTTCAGCTATGCTTTTAAATGTTGATAAACCTCTTCCTCTTGTAGAAATAATTTGTTGATATTTTAAAAGTTTTATTTTCATCTGTCCTAGATGACACACGTAATAAAAGCAGCTTCTATTTGTTTAGGATTTATTATCTATTATGCACTTTTCATCACTTTTCTCATTTAATTTTCCAACAAACCTCTGAGATAGTTATTGAGGATAGAAGAAGAAAGCAAATATCCTTACTTAAGATAAAAGAACTAAGCAAGTTATACCTTGGAAACAACAACACTAATTCTATATTCCATTTCAACTCAACTCACAGGCCCCTAGATAAATTTATCATGTGTGAATGTGTGGATGTTTTTTTTTTTTTCACATATACTTTTTCCAGAATTTTGAAAAGATTAATTAAATAAATAGAAGTTATCCTTGACCCAATAGTACACCAAAGTAAACTTTGTCAGATACCATGCATAGGCTCACATTCAACTCGGTTTTTCTCTCTGCCAAGTCTTGCCCCATTATGTCTGCATCCTTGGTAAGTGTCTATGTAAAACAAATGTATGACAAATGCTGTATTTACTAATTTCCATTCTAATGCATGCTCACCTATTTCTTGCTTGTTCTATCATTTAATTCATAGTAGACAAAGTGATTATTGCAGACAAAAATTTGATCTGACTCTCCTACTTAAAATTCTGTCATTGATTCAAATTGACATCAACAACTTATAATATGACCTTAACTACTTAAGAAATACATTCAGAGCAATCTTCTGTTGTATGTGTTTGTATGTGTGTTTGCAAGAATAGTTATGGGTGATGCTTTGCATTTTCTATGTCACTGGGAGGTATATAATATAAAGTTGTCCTATTGTTGGTGATATAAAGACTTATCAGTTACCTCAGATATCAGAATAATTTATCCAAAATTACAACAACTCAGTCAAGTAGTTTTAACATTAGCGTGTGATCATCACTTCTATTAATTCATTAAGTTCACAAAATTCTCACTTTCTAATTATCCTTTCCTTATCAACTATTTGGTCACTCTGAGAAAAGGTCTTTACAATAGGCAACACACATATTTGATCCTTTCCCTTATACAGTTTTTAGGATAATGTAAATAATGTTGTCCTAGCAACCTTCAAATGCTTTAAGTTAGTTTTTATTTTGTGAACATCTTTTAAATATTTATTTACTTAACTATCTCTTTAAATATTTAAACATTTATTTATTTATTTAATTTATTCAATCGAGAACTGAGGTACAAGCCAAAGGTTCAGGGGTAGGAGTAGTGAAAGGATTCACCAGAGACAGAGTGGGGAGCACAGCAGGCAGATCTACTGAAATACACTGCTGAGGGGAGCAGTAGGCAGGACAGGAGAGAGCTGCACCAGGGGGTCAGCTCCCTCACCAGGAACTGCAGCAGCTTTGTGTGATTTCAAAGCACTGTGCTTTAACCTGTTGCACCCTAGGAGGGCCCTATTTTGAGTTTTTTGACATATTTGTTTCAACCTAGCACAGTCATTTATTTAAAGTATCTAATTTTTTTCAGTCATTTATTTATTGATACTGAAAGTATCTGATTTAAAAAAAAAATATTTATTTATTTGTGCATACAGAACTGGGGTACAGGCCAGAGGTGCAGGGACAGTGAGAGGCTTCACCAGAGACAGAGTGGGGACCAGAACAGGCCTACTGACAAAGTACACTGCTGAGAGGAGCAGTGGGTGGGACAGGAGAGGTCTGCTGCACCATGTGGGTCCCCTCAGGGCCAGGGATCAAACTCACTGCAGCTAGCTTACAGTGCTGTGTCCTAACTGTTGTGCCACCAGGAAGGGCCTTGTATCTGATTTTTGGCCATGGGAGCATCTTTAAGTTGTGTGTGTTTTGCTTTGTTTGTGTTCTTTATAAGCTGATCCTAGTAGCCTTTCATATTATTCTTCTTTCTGGCATGGCATAGTTTGTCTTATAAAAAACCTGTTCCAGATGTGGAATTAGCCATTTCCCCAAAAGATCCATTTTGTTTGCTTTTGTTTTTTTTTTGTTGAAACATAAATGACATTTAGAGTTAACAATCTGGACACACCATAGAGTTTTGATATTTTCTAAAACGTGGACCTTTTAGAGTAAAAGAAAAACTTTAATTTGTAACAAATTTATATCGTTGTTCCTTTTTCTCTTGATTTTCATTCTCCATCTATTCACATAATTTTCATGAAAAATATTCCTTGCAATCATGTTCTTAAATCTTAAATGTCTTTGTATGGTATTAACTTTTTTATGAAAAATAATAAATATATTTCTCCTAAGAATCTAAATAAATGGTAATTTTAATAAAATAAAAGTTGAAAAAGTACATTTTTGTAAATATTTCAGCTTACATGTTTCAACTTAAACATATAATGACAGTCTATGAGAATAAAAATGAAACTTTTCCCTTCTGAACTCAAGAAAATATAAAACTGAGGCAGAGAAATTGACAGAGTAAATGAAAGCATTTCCTTAGGCCTTTCTCATAACAAGATAATGAAAGACAGCCATTCATGATAAATTAATATTGTCCAAAATTTTTCTCACACATTTTGAGTATTACAATTCTAAAAAGGTAGATATTTGAATACTGTAGTTACCTGGATGAAATAATGTGCTATCACCTTGCTGAACAATACTGTATTAACTCTGTTAATAAAGTACTTCTCCTGAGAACCCATGTATTCTTGGAAAATAGTCTAGAATGGGAGAAATAACATCATAAAAAGATGTCTTAACTTTTCTGTCACACTTTGATATATTTGAATTCAGTGTATCCCAACAATGACCAAAATATCATACTCTTAATTTAACATGTAGATTGTAAATCTCTTTGGAATTCCTTTTAGATAAGGCTAACGTTTAATTTTGTTTTCTATAACAGCATATTTTCCCAAATATCTTTTACATAATAACTCTTTTATAGATTCATATTACTATGTATTATGTATAAACTATAGTTACACAGATCTATTTATAATCACTTCATTCTGTCTCACTTAGCCTGTTATTTCTATGGCAATTTTATGCTATTTTTATTACTATAGCTTTATAATACTACAATGCTTTTAAGATTTTCTCTGATCTGAAATTAGGTTTAATGATATATTATTTTTATACATTTGTGTACCTTTTAGAATATTGAGTTTCTTTAAAATGATTCTGATGACCCTGCTATTATTTTAATTGAAAATTATATTCAACTTCTAGATTAACTTCTAGATAGTAGACCTCTCCACAATGCTGTCTCATTTAGTTCTATTTTTAGAACTTAGGATAGTTGTTTTTTTTTTTCTGTAAACACTTTGTGAGCTTTTGATCAAGACAATTTCTTAATACTTCCTATTTTCTGTTATTATGAATGACAACTTGTATTTTCTTTACCAGTTGGGCATTACTGGTATTATATTGATAAATATATTGATTAGTGCAAAAATAGATGAATGTTACCATTTTGTGCAAGTGGATCTTGTATTTCTGAAGTTCATTTTGAGTTCTAATGGAATTCATGACAAATATGATGAGTTTCTATATCAATGATTATATCTGCAAATTATGCTTTATCCAGGTGTGTAAAGGAGGCCTTTTAATAGGACCTTTATTGTAGATTAGGTATATCTTTACAAGTCCAGAAATGACTTACAATCCAAGTTTTCCTAGAAATATTTTTTATTTACCTACTATTTGGCTTTGCAATACTCACAAATATTAACTGGATTGTATATAAAAATTTTATTCTCTACATTTTGAAAAATTGTTGACTTTTTATTCTCCTATAACTTTAATGATCTATATTGGTAGATTTTGTGATGTTAAGCAGTCTTTCTGCTGTTAACTCTTTTGCTTGGTAAATTTATTATCTTCATAGACTCTTGGAATTTGATAATTCTTACTGAGAATTTTCTCACCTATGCTGGTGAATAAACTTGTTAATGTCCTTTTCTAGTTTTAGAACATTTTGAAACACAATGTATTTACTTTTTTCCTTTTTCTCTTTTTTTGAAAACATTGTGAGCCTGGAAAAATCTTTTCTTCAATAGTTTAATTTTCCCATAAAATTCCCCAGTCCTATAACTTGCTTAAATATAGCAGAATGCTCTCAATTGCCAATTCAAGATTTTGGAATGGTTACTACTTAAGCCCATTTTCTATTTTTTTGCCTGACCTGACAACTTTTTCTATTTATTTGACCATGCAACAAATTATCTTGAAATGTAGTGGTGAAAACACCATATTTTCATCTTCATCCCCACTGCTTCCATGGGGCAGGATTACAGTAGGGTAAGTTATTGCTGTGATGATTTCCCTCAGCTGGATGAATTGAAAATTAGAGGAAGAATCCTCCAAAGGTTCATTTATTTGTATATGTGCAGTTGAGTCAACTTTTAGCTAAGACCTTAGTGCTTTTCCCTGTGAATGTTTCCACCTGGTCTCAAGTGCTGCCTCCCCATGTTAGCTTGTATGGGCTTCCAGCTTGGTGGCTGATTTTCTCAGAACTACAGAAAGACTGGAAGTCATTTTCCACATACTACACATCACCAGTCAGAGCAGTCAACACACCTGCCCAAGTAATGGGAAGGGCAAAGGACAAGATGTGGCAAGATTCTAGAAGTGCAAAAGTGTATGTTTATGCACTTGTATTCTTCAATTTGTATTGTTTTTCAGAAAGCTGTCTGTTTTCATATATAAGAGTGTGCAAGTTTTTCTTTTTTGTCTTAATTGCTCTGTCTGAGAGCTTGTCCAACTTTGTATTCTGCATTATTTCTTATTAAAAAAATACTTCCTTTCTTGTTAATAAATCTTATCAGAGGTTTCTTAGCTAGCCTTAGAATAACTAACTGCAGATTTAACTTTTTTTTTATTTATGCTTTTTATGTCTTAAATATTTATTTATGTATACATACAGAACTTGGGTACAGGCCTGAGATGCAGGGGCAGTGAGAGGATTCACCAGAGACAGAGTGGGGAGCTGAACAGGCAGATTGATGAGGAACACTGCTGAGGGGAACAGTGGGTGAGACAGGAGAGATCTGAGGTCTGCTGTGCCATGTGGGTCACCTCTCGGGGTGGGGGTCAAACTCTTGCAGAAGCAACTGTGGCTAATTTCTCAGTTCTGCTCGTCAACACTTGTGCCAACAGGAAGGGCCCAATTTATGCTTTTTCCTTCAGTAGCTACATTCTTATATCAATTTAGTCTATTCCTCTTTCTAATGATTCAAATAGAATTCATGGCCCTTTTAATAAAATCTTTATTATTTTCCTGGTGTGTTTAAAGCTCTGCATTTCCCTTTAGCTGTGTCCCACCATGTTTCACATACAATGAAAACATGTTCTAAGTATTTCTTAATCCCTCTATGACTTCTACACTAGCCCAAGGATAACTCCATAGCAAACTTCAGAGCTCAAGACAGAAGTGATATCTTTGGCTTTTTTTTTTTTTTTTTTTTTACTATTTCTTTTCCAAGTTTATTACAGCATAGCTAGAGAACCATCTGATATTGATTCACCGGAATTGAGTGTGCCTTAATCTCTGGACAGGTGCCAATTTAGCTTTTGTGAGTCTCTATGTAAACCAAAAAAAATAATCTGTTTTTGTTATTTGCCCTCTACCTTAATGTAACTTTAGCAGCTATCAGTTGTAACACACGATCCCACACCAATCAACAGATGGCAGGCAAGAATCTATATGTCAAATGGGAAGGGCATACAAAAAAGCACCAACTGAAAATGTTCCCTCAGAGTCACAGCCCACCACCAGTTCATGTAACTCTTTCACCCACAGGAGATCCTTAACTTTTATCTCTAGGTTTTTGTTTGTTCATTTGCTTGTTTTTAAATCCATACATCTCCTTGTATTTGTGGCATCTCCAGGGTTGACTTTTGGGAAGGGAGTCAGTGGCTTTTGTTAATTCTTCAGCATTTTAGTGTCCACTATTTATATTATATTGAGTATTTTTCCTTTGACTGCAGAAATCCTCACTATAAACTGCATTCACATATGGAACAACAAGTGCTTATTGAAACAAGAAAGGGAAGTTGGATACATGTGTTTGAGGCTATGAGTATGACAAAGAAGTAGGGAAGAGAAGGACAGAGTGGGGATAATGGATTGAGAAAGGTTCAGAAGAAGGAATGATAAATCCATAGGGTTTATGTAAAGCTTAGTCTGTGAGGGAGGTGGGTAATTGTTATCTACCTAAAATTCTGTTTGAGAAATGTTCTCTTTACTTCATATAAAGAATGATACTTAGGAGTTCCTGATCTGTGACTATGCACTAAAGTGGTGATATAAAAAATCTGAGCTGAAGTTTAGGGAGAGGAGAAGGGCAGGTGAGAGCCAAGGAGATGATTAATTTAGTTGATGATAGGAACTTGAAGTGACAACCTGAGAAAAAAAAAAGGATCTAAGATAAAATATCCCACAAAAGAAGAAAAACATGACTATGCACCAAGGACAGGTAGACAGGAAAGAAGTCATAGGAGTCAAAGATGACTTAAGTGGCTGAGGCAAGGGAGTCACAGAGATTTTGTCTGTGCACAAATAAAAGTGTGAGCTCTGATTACCAAACTACAGGTAAATGTTCAGAAGGAGCCCAGAGAAGCAGAAGTGAGAACAAAAGAAAGTCCCATGTGTCCCTAGATTGAGGAAACTTCACTTTGCCTGCCTTCTGCTGTTCTGTCAGAGAAGCACAAGCTTCCCTGGGGCCTTGGCCTCTGGACCACGGTTCCAAATCTAATGATTTTCTCAAGTATTTTCATGAAAATAAAGCTCAGTAATATTGAATTGACTCTGTCAGTCTGGTTTTCCTTTTTATCCTGAAATTCTGGCAGACAACAGCCATTTTTATGTTTCAAGGATTAGGGCGATTTTGTTTTTTCTGTATTCCCACTACCGTACACTCTCAAGTTGCAATTCAGTCAGTTGGAAATAATGGTTGACTAGTTCTCTGTGGGCTGAAATTTAATTTTGTCATCCTGAGAGCCAGTGGATGGCTAAATCAAGAATCTAAACCAGATTTCTCCTGACATTTTATATAGATTTTTTTACCTTTTGTGTCTCCTAAATGATAAATATAATCTCCTTTCCCATTCCTGAATTTCAAAAAAAATATATATATATTGTTTTAAGTTTTCCCAAAGTAGATAGTGCGTGGATTAAAATGGATGTGCTGTGTCTCTCTCCTTCTCCGGGATCTGAAAGTAGTTCAGATGCAGCATCTGTGAGCATAGAAATTCCCAAGGAGAGGCAGGCAGAGTCCCTCCCGACTCTGTCCTGCTTCAGAGATTTTCTCTCAGGTCTCTTTAGAAGAACTTGTCTCCAGCAGGCCATTTCCTCTGTGACAGCCTCGGGGCCTCCCAACTGCCTCTGTCCTTGGCTGTCTTCCTCTGCCTGCAGCCTGCAGGATGCTTCAGCAAGTCAGCTCAATGGCTTCCATTTCTGCTCTGGCAGCCGGTTAGGTTTCCTTCCCTTCTTTCTTGTGTTGTTTTGTTTGTGTTTTGTTGTTGCTTTGCAATTTACACATTCCAGAACTGTCATGCTGGACTGTCCCGCCCCCGACAGCTGTCAGACCCCTTCCCCCCACAAGGAGACAGAGTAAACAAGAAACAAACAAGGTAAGAAGAGGAATTTCAAAGTGTATTCAGAGAAACGTGTTACTTCAAAGGCAGTGCTGAGGTCCCCCCGGAGCTCATTACTGTAGTCTGTGAAATGAGGCAGGGAGGGAACTACTCCCTTGGCTCTAGGGGATAGAAAAATCAGAAAAGGAAATAAATAAATAAATAAAAAGGCCCCAAGAAGTGCAGTTTAGCTATTTTTTAAATGGCCAGCTCTACATATCCGTCATAGATGAAGAAATGAGACTTGCTCCTCCTCTGGAGCCCACACCTTTTCATTTTACCCGGTAGCCCACGGCACTCCCAAACCAGGAGCTTGGTGGAGGGGGGCGTCTGTTCTGTTCCAGGAAACAGCAGATGAGTTGATGGGGCAGAAGAGAGGGAGGCCGCATGCCCACCTCTCTCACATGGTCCCTCCGGACGGAGAGCTGCCAGGGTGCCATGGGGGCCCTAGTGGGAAGCTTCTTCCACTTCTGAGCAGCAAAGGATGTAGCGCTCAAGTGACCGCTATGGGAATACGTTTCAGCAGCCATAGCTAAGACGGAAAATCTACTCCAGTGATAATGTTTTTTTTTTTTTTTTCTCACACTTTAGATTGTGCATGCCTTTCCTATAGCTACCACATTTTCTTGTTTCTCCCTACAAGCTTGTTTTGTTCATTAGATTGTGACGTTTACTTTTGATTTTGTTTTGTTTGCTTTTCTATGCCTGAACTCACAGAGTCCAAGAAATAATAATTGGTCGATCAAATTGCTTTTCAATTTGAAATATATTATTGACATCGTTTTCTAAATTTTATTTTTCAATATATATGCAGTAAAGTCCACTCCTTTTGGTGTATAATTCTATGCATTTAGACAGATTCAGAGTTGTATAATGCTAGAGCAATCAAGATGTAGAAAAGGTCCACTACCCACTCCAGCCAATCATGCTAATCTTGGTAGTTAAGTCCTTCCTACCCTTTACTCCAGTGGCAATGATTATCTGTTTTCTGTTGCTGTAGCTGACACAAGGCCACATAAATGGAGTCATGCAGTATGTGGCCTTGAGTCTGACTTCTTTCAACTAGCATAAAGCATTGTGATCTGTCCCTGTTGAGCCTATGTTCATATTTTGATTCATTTTTATCATTAAGTAGGAGTCTATATCGGGATACCTTGTTGTAGGTGATTTGAAGGCATTTCCTGTTTGGTGTAATTGTAGATAAATGTTTTTATAAATATCAGAGTAACTTAAAGGTTTTTGTGTGACATAGGTTTTCCTTTCACTAGGATACCTATATTAAAATACACTTTTGTTGAGTGAATTATTGAGTGAAATGACCAATGAGTTCTTTTTCTTTTTTTTTTTTTTAGATTTATTTATTTATGCATACGGACATGGGGTATAGGCCAGAGGTGCAGGGGTTAGAGGATTCAAGAGAGAAAGAGCGGAGAGCAGAACAGGCAGATAGTCAAGGAGCAGCAGGTGGATCAGGAGAGTTCTGCCGCGCCATGTGGATCACCTCCGGGCAGGCAGTGATAGAACTCATGCTGAAGTGGCTTTAGCTTCTTAGTGCTGTGATTTAACCTGCTGCGCCACCAGGGAGGGCTTTATTTTTTTTTTTTTTTCTTTAAATGCACTACTCTCAGTTCCTTTCTTCTTTTTGCCATGAAGTAGAGTGAGGTGGTATTTCCAATCCTTATTTCACATCTAAATCCAGTTTGTAGGACCATTAACTTAGAATTTCCCCTGAAACTTCACTTCAAAGGTAAAAATGACTTGATGAAGGGTTTAGTTATTATTTACAGAAATTCAGGCTTAATTCATAGAACTCTGAATCCTCTTTCTTATTCTTTTGAAGACCTGATCTTACAGTAAGAGGGTTAAGAGTCTGACTCAAAGATATCCTAGACCTAGGGGAGAATTCTACCTCCAGAGCTCCCTTGTGGATGTAGGAAACTAACTCATTAGATTATAAATCTTGGAGGTATGTAATTCCTCATTGCATTGACAAGACAATGTAACCTAGGACTCTTTCCCTATGCATCAATAATATGGAAAGGAGGATTATTGGAGTATATTATACCAAAGGCTATCACTGAATTATTAATATAGTATATCTTAATCAAGTAACATTGCTTATGAATCATGGACTTGGGGTTTTATTAAGCAAGGCTAATTAAAATAATTGATCATTTTGTTTTTTAAACAGTGTATTTTTTCACCCAATAGTGACATAAATTTGCCTTTACTGATGTGTGACTGAGCTAAAATAATTTATATGGGATATAATCTATGACATATTCATTTGATATAGAAAATGCACTATAAATTGCACCTTACATCAATCACTTCTTCTGAGTAAGCCCTATTATTTCAGTATCATGTTGAGACAAGTTAAACTTTAAAATGTACCATCAAGTTATCCTCAGTGATAATAGTCTTCATTTGTGTCCATCACAATTGTGATCATCATAAAATCAAATGATATATGAAACATAGCCTAATGTTAGCCTCTATACAAAGAATGGATTTTAGAAATTCTATGACTATTACCTTCAAGTAATTCATTCACTCTTATATATAATTAGGTTATTGACCTCTCTGAAAATTTAATGGACAATATTTCCAGGGTGAAAAAAATGTACATACACATATGCAAACAGGGTTTTACTTACAGTTTTAGGCAGTTGATAGGATAAATGAATTCCAAGTACATAGTCCTTCATCATTGTGACCAAATAGTGCTTCGGAGGGATGGCCTGCAGGTTAAACCCCGTGACTCTCCTCATTGGACCCTCTTCACAGATGGTACCTCCTTGGTGGGTAAAGTCTGGATAAACTTTTGAGAAAGGAATGAAAAAAGGAAGGGAAGGGAGAGAGAAAGAAAAATGACTTACAGGCAGAGTATGTATGATACAAGGAAAAGAGGTGACTGGAGTAGCATCCTCTGAAAGTGACTAGGACATAGATTAGGATTCTGTATGTAAACATAGGGAGAATGATCCAAAGAAGAGTACAGAAGTTACAAAGCTCTTCTGTACACAGCAAACTGATGGTGAGTAAAAAACTAGAACTGAGGTTAGTATCACTCAATGGGAAAATTATATGACTGCTGCAGAGTTAAGGGCAGATATATGAGGAGGGAAGGAAGGTCAGCGGATGCAATTCATTCCTTCCATGCTAGTTTCAGTTTGTAGATCAGTTCTCCTCTAGTCAGAAGCAAACTTTTGATTTGACTCCTTTTTCCACAGAGAAATGTTCATCATTTTCTCATCTCTTAGATTATGAGTAGACTGCCATTTTCTTTTTACTTACCTAAGCTCACATCCCAGAAAGAAACAATGAATGTGATCACCTAGTGCTATCTTGGTCGTGCGCCTTCATGACCTCCTTCCCAGTGTCAAACTCCACAACCCTAGAACTTTCTTTTATACCTCTTTGGGAAAAAAATACAATTGCAGATGATAGCCAGGTCTGATGTCAGTCCTCATTCTATCACAAGTTTTGTACCTTAGCAAAACTTTAACTTCCTTGAGTCTCTTAAGGTTACCAGGATTTTTGCAAGATTGCGCTGGAGTCAAACGTGTATTAATCTGGCAATTATAGGAAGTCTTTTTAGAAGTGTACAAGTCATATATTTTTACACTTTATAAAGAAGTCAAGGAATTAAAGTTAAAGAAAGGGCTATGCCAAAGGGAAGACATAGTAGTGGATTGCTAATGTATAGAAATGCACAAAACAGTCTTACTTTTCATACTTTACCAAGGAAACAAATAGAAACTCAACACTGGCTGTCTCCAGTCTGTATCAAATCTCACCTGTGCTATTTGCTCCAGCTTTGTTAACATAACTATGAAGGCATCTAAATATGGTATTAATATATAAATACATTATATAGTATATACCTACTGTACAGTTCCTAAAGTACATTATTGGTAGACTTTTCTTTCTGTGTGTGTGTGTTTTCTTCCCCACCCCCAATTTCAGAATGTTTAAGCCATTGCTTGTTGTTCATATATGAGGATAAAATTCTTAACTTTTTTAAACTTTTATAATCCATGTTAATATCTACATAAGATCCTATGCTATTTAGTAGGAAGACTTTCTGTCCTAATCATTGGGATCAAGAATAAAAATTTTGTGAGCTACAAAGTCATCTCCCTGTGGCTCATTGTCTTTAAATTCTATTTATTTATGCTCCTGCATCTATTCAAATTCTAGAAAAGCATACTTTTATAAAGCATTTTGCTGTTTGTAAAATATTTTCATATGTATTTTCCCATTAGTACCTCAAGGCAACAGATTCGGCAAAGGCTGGTGGCTTGAGTCACATAGACAGTGAGATGTCTAACTAAAACTAGCTAGTTATCCAGTTATCATGCACACTCTCATTTTATAACTCCTAATATGTCAAAACAATCTATCTTTACTATATATTAGAAAACTACATACTTTTCTCACATATATCTATGTGCTTGCTTTTGTCATTGACATTTCATTTCATATTTCTGTGACTCAGAATAGCAGTTTACAATTTGAAAAAGAAAAATTCAGACACAATGAGGGGTTCAGTGAACTGAATATTTCTGTATTCTGGATAAATGCTCAGAATAATAAGGGACACATTATTTAAGCATGTAATTCTGGAGCAAGTAACCTCCCTGAGAGAAATCACATATCTGAGTAATTTTCATGCAGCTCTTTTAAATCATAATGAATGAAAGTGTTTGCAAAATTTATTTTCTGCTGTTTTGTTTCATGAGGGCAAATGAAACCACATACCACAGAGAAAACACCATTACCCAACCCTTTCTTTGTGCAGGTGTTGTTGTTTTAGGTATTAGTATACAAATTACCTTTATGAAAACATAAAGGAGGTGCCACAATGTTGAGATGAGACAGACTTTATTTACCTATAGATTCAGAAATGTTTTCCTTTGTGTTAAGCAAAGAATGGCAGTCTTCTATAGTTTTATATACAGAAGTGCTAAGGATATTTTTGTTTACGCGTTCTATTAAATTGTTGTTAGACCTACAATTAGATGCTTAGAAAAGTAAAGTCTTACTGAGAAATCTTCAATGAACAATTATTTTTAGGGGAAACATTTGCTTCTGCATCAAGCGAGCAAAATGTAGGGACTTTGTGCCTTCTCACAGAGGCTGATGTAGGGATTATTAGGACAGGCCATGGGCTTCATCCTAAAATTTAGTTTGTCTCTTGAGGAGAGGTGGGGCATAGCTATTTCTTAAAGAAGACAAAACAAGTAGAAAAAATTCCAGGGCAACTTTATATACAGGAAGGGGATCATGCTCTCAGGGAAAGAACAAATCTGTCCTAACCATTTAGATGGATATGCAAATAATGTCAAAGACCACCTTTGGCTCTGAGAGCTAAATCAGGAACATTAGGACTGATCTCTAAGGCCATAAAGTGGAGGTGGGTCAGGTGAATCAGGACTGTTGCTGTTGAAAAGGAAATCTCCTCTATTTTGGTGACTGAGTAGGCTGTCTCATTATACTCTATTGGGGGTACCATCTTGGAACTGAGAATCTGCTTTCTTTTGTTCTGCATTGGTCATGGTATAATCATCCTCAGCTTTCTCACTGACTTGGTGTTTTTGTAACTTTTTCTTGTGTAAATAGGTATCACTGGATTCCTTCCCACCTCCAAGGAATGAGACTTTTGGGAATCAGTAATATTATCACTCTACCTAGACCACCATGCCAACATGTTCTGGCTCCATTTATGACTTGCTGTTTATCATACTTCTAAAGTTAGACAGATCCTAGGCCACCACATACAGATGTTCTTCCTCTGCCCTTTTTCTTTCCTTTTTTTTTTTTTTAAGATTTATTTATCTGTGCATACAGAACAGGGGTACAGGCCAGAGGTGCAGGGGAGGTGAGAGGATTCACCAGAGACAGAATGGGGAGCAGAACAGGCAAATCAAGGAAGTACACTGCTGAGGGGAGGAGCGTGTGGGTCAGGAGAGGTCTGCCATGCCATGTGGATCACCTACGGGGCCAGGGATTGAACTAATGTGGAAGTGGCTTTAGCTTCTTAGTACTGTGTTTTTACCCACTGCACCATCAGGGAGGGCCATGTCCTCTTTTTCTTAATGCTTGCTTGCTGCATTGACACATCTCAATCTATTGCTTCCCCGTCCCATCTCTGCAGACCCCATCTCTGTATATTCCTCCTCTCCTCACCTATTTCATCAGAACTTCCTCACATCCCCAGACCTGTTGCTCTTTTATTGTTGTATATATGATTTTCTCCCTACTACACATATGTTGTCCTTGCCTCTATAGTTCTACACGCTGTTGTTTTCTCCATTTCAAAGCTGATATTCTTATATTCCTAAACCAAGTCTCACTCCTTCCTCTATAATTATGGGAACTCAAAATTAATATTTCTATTCCTTATTTTACCCTGAATCAGAACCATAGAGTTTACCCCTGCCTCCAATGACATTAACCCTCTCATTTTCACTAGAATCCCAGATCCTTAAAGGATCTTGAAGCCACTTAAATGAGGTAGAGCTGGAGACAGCATTGTTAACTATTCAAGGAGAAAGCGTGTTAGGGGAACTTTTCTCATGATAGTCAAAGGACACAGGGTAGAGAAGGCAGTCAGGAAAATGTGATCCTGAATATTTCCCATGAATATATTCAATGTGGAATTTCCTTTGCTCATTCATTCATTCCTTTATAACTTATTTATTTATTTATTTACTTGACCCTAACCGGTATACAAGCTCTTAGATAGGTAGGAAAAATAAACATTTACATGTGTCAACTTAAGTGCTAAGCACTTTACTAACAGTTTATCATTTGAACTTCAAAATACCCACGAAGAATAGGGTATGCTTATTATTCTTCCTTTAAAGGAGTACTCTATGATCAGTCAAGATAAATAGCTTGCTGAAGTTCATCATTAATGAAGTGACACCACTATATTCTTTTGCTTCTCAGGTTCTGATCAAGTATATGTTTCAATAAAAGTCAAGTATATTATGTTTTATGCAATTAAGTGTAATAAGGACAGTTCTTATTTTTAAGGGAACAAACCAGCTTCTAAAAAAATAATATGTAATCTGTCTATTGCTAAATTAGGAACTCACACTTATTTTTTTTTTCCTTAAGGATACTGTTAGACATTTATTCTAATCTCAATATTGTATAGGAAGCCAGAAGGATTTATATATGTGTATTTGTGTATACATACATATATACACACATGCCACAAAAACAACACACACTACACATACACTTTTTGGTATAAGAGCAATTAAGAGCCCTCTCTGGTGGTGCAGCAGGTTAAAGCACAGTACTGAGAAGCTAAAGACACTTCAGCATGAGTTCTATCACTGGCCCTGGAGGTGATCCACATGGTGTGGCAGACCTCTCCTGACCACCCGCTTCTCCCCTCAGCAGTGTACTTCTCAGTCAGATTGTTCTGCTCCCCACTCTGTCCCTGGTGAATTTTTTCACTGCTCCTGTATTCCAGCTCTATATGCATTAAAAAAAATAAATCTTTTTTAAAAAAAGCAATTAAAATCCTAAATTAAAGAAAGAGTAAGATGCACTCACTGAAAGCATTAAATTAAAAATAAATAAGTGGGTTAAATAGAGCAAGTAAAATGCCTCCATCTTATATTGTCCAGTTTTTCTAACTGTGAAATCATCTTTCCAGTTTTTCTTGCTATGATTACATACAGCTGAAGGAGACATTGTCATCTCACTGCAGACACAACTGCCATAAAAGTTCCTAGAATGTACCTGGGGAATCATCGTGCATCTACTTTTTCATTCTTTTGTAGGAAATGACCTAACCTTTTCTCAGGACCAATGAAAAGGGGTACTTTGTAAAGACACCCAAGCTACAAAACAGAAATTTTAAATGAATTCAGTTTACCAGAGAGCATTAAACTGTGTTTGGGCTCCCCCTAGCCACATGGAAGCAAATTCTCATTGCCTGAGCTGTTTGGCTGAATGCCTAACTCAGAACACTGAACATGGAAGAGCAAAGGTCTCCTTTCTGGCTCATTTGTTCTCCCCTCCAAACTCACTATTGTTATTATATTCAACTGTGGAATCTAGATGAAAATAAAGCAGCTGTGTTAAGAAGAAGGTATTTTAGGTAGATAACAAAAAGGCAAATGTGACCTTACCATGGGAACTGTTTTTAGAGCCACTCTATGAATACCTTACAAAGATAACATCAGCTCCCCTTGTCAATATTTTTATTGGCTTTTCCCCCAAAGCAACTAGGCTGAATGAGCTCACTTATTAAAGCACCCATGTCTCACATATAACCTCTGTTATTTTTACTTGTAATGTCAAATCATCCGTATGTAACCTGGCAGGCAGAGGGGAAGGAAGGAGTCTGACAAGGCGCCACATCCGACAGTGGAAGCAGCTACCTGGCAGCTGTGGAGAGAGATGTCCCTAAGGTCTTTCCACACGTCGAAAGCTTCTGCCAAGAAAGAGAAGCTTTCGGAATGGGAAAATTAGAGATGTTTTAGCGTTCTCATCCTTACCAAAGCCTACTGTTACTGTTCCTGTTAAAACACAACGGAAGACATCCCCAAGCGGCTTCCAGCATCGTCAAAGCTCTGCCTTCGGGCCACTGACATTTCAGTGTGTTTCTTTCTCTCTTGTGTTCTACTACAGCACTCAGGGAATTATAAAACACCAAACAGATGTAGCATAATATATTGGTTAAGGCGCCACTGAATGGGCAGAATGGAGTCACTGTTTTTTTTTGTTTGTTTGTTTGTTTGAATGAATGAAATTAAATGGAGTCTTTGAGTCTACAAATGTTAATTTATCTCCTGGTAGGTGCAAGACACTATACTGGGAATCAGAACATCCAAAGACATCCAGTTGTCTTTCCTGCCCTTAAAGCTTTGGCTATATAGTGGGGTAAAAGAGGCTTCTACATACTGAGGGGATAACAAGCAGAGTTCGGGGTAGCCCTTAATATGCACAGGCACTGTGGCAGTACAGGGTGGAGAGACAGGTTCTGCTTATGATGGAGATTCGATTAGGAGAGGGGCATCAGGGGCTACTTCCTAGGATGAAGAATGTTTGAACAGAAACTGACAGAATGGACATATCTGAAAAAGGTCACAGAGCATTATGGGAAGGCACTTTGTCATGAGAGAAGTGACAAAGTGAATGAGGACGTGAAGAAGTCAATGGAGCAGTGATCCCATAGCTCCAGTGAGCAAAGCATAGATGGGAGCTTCTGAAAGGCTGGCAGGTCAGGCAGAGCTGAACTGGTTGTGAAAGGCCTGCATGCTGTGTGAAGAGTTTCCATATATTGTGAAGGCCTTGGTACCACACAAGTATTTCTGAGTGAAGAACTTGTTATCAGAATGAGTTTGTAGAAGAAAGTATGAACTCTCTGAAGACTAGAAAAGGGTGAACAGAATACAATTTGGGAAGGTGGTTGATGCAACGACCCTTCCCTGAGAGAGGAAAAGGGCCTGAATCAGGGCAGGAGTGCTGGGAATGAGAAAGGAGAGGACAATGTGATTTAGCCTGGGAGGGCTCTAGCAGTCTGGATTATTCTCAGGCTGCCCCAGAGGAGGGGAGAGGTTTACCCTCACTGTGCTGATCTGTATTTAATAGCTGAAAATTTTACCATTCTCTGGTTTTATGCTGGCTTTCTTTTCAACAAAGCTCCCCATAAATCCAGCTTTCTATTAGTTTCTACTCCTAACACACTCATAATCCTCTTTCCTGCTCTTAACATAACTCTATTTTATACTGAATGTTGTATATAGTTACGTACAACAAACTGGCTCATAGTCTAGATTTAGAAATGTTAAACAAATGAGAACAAAACAAAAATCCTACCTACCATAGAAAAAAAGTTCCCTCAGTGACCAGTTTTATCACAAAAAAAAAAGACACAGGTGTTCTGAGAGGCAGCATTTAACCCTCAGTCACACTTGCCTCCCATTTTTCACAACCTACTAATGTTATACGTCAGCAAAAATATGCAAAACTCTTTCTGTCCTTCCACGTTGTATAAAGTGTTTCAGTGCTAGAGTGTTAAGCAACATTTAGATAATTATTGCATGTCTACTGTCATAATGCAGAGATTTTTGCCAGAATGTATGTGGGAGAATGTAGATGGATTAAACACATTTATGTCTCTAGAAAAATTGAGAGGCTATGTCAAAATAAAGCATCACTGGGTGTAGTTTACCTTTTCATTTTTTTCTCTAATTATTAGACAAATTTCAAGTTGAGCTGCATGTCTGAATCAGAGACAGATTAGGGTTATTTATTTATACTTAATTCCAATTAGAATAGATGAGATTGCCATTTCAAAAATAAATAAGATGCTTTATGAACATCAGGACACATTTAAAGTTATACAAAATACTTTCTTCCAGACTCCTTTAAACTGTAGTAGGTGGAAGCAATTTTAAGAGTACAAGTAGTTGGGCATTTTATCCTCATGGTTGGTTTCTCTGCTTTCATCTTAATACATGGAGGAAATAACATGAGGTACCATAGAGAACAGAGAAAGGATTATTAGTATGGTTTTGCACTCCTCAATTTGACTTTTGGGGTTCCCTAGAGGACCCTGTACTAAGAACACTGACCTTCCCTGGGAGCAGGTGAAAGATGTCTGTTTTCTTAACAACACTACTGAGGGTAGCTTAGAAGTAGGATGGGTAAGAGAACTAAAATGGTGGCATGATTACCTAGATTTTTGCTGTATTTGTTGTTTGAAACATCCACCACTATATAGATTCTTATGGTGTGCTAGCAAAATGTTATCTTCTTGGCCATTTTGTGAAATATGGTCCCAATAATTGCTTTCCATCCCCTTGTGAGCACCTGTCTCTGAGAGGAACCCAATTCACTGCCCAGGTTCTCCTTCTCCTGTGTTCTGGGTAGAAGTTTCAGAGCTTCAAGCCCAACCCTGCCAATTACTTCTTAAGGTGAGGCAGGTGCAGGACCTATGTGAGTGGGAGGTTGGGGTCTCCAGGCAACAAAATGCAAGCTGAAGTGGACTGCAGGCAGAGACAGGTCTAAGGAGAAGGTGTGCCATGCTTTCTTCCCAGAGATTCCTTACTCTTGTAGCTTCTTTTTGATTTTTACAGACTAACTCCAGAAAATTAGCATAATGCATTACCCAGAATCCTTTGCAATTGTTGTCTTTCTAAAGTCAGTGTGACAGAGGTTAGAGAATATAATGGATTAAGAAAAAGACAGGAAAATTACCATATTTAATATTGTTTCCACAGAAATTGACATAGTTTATGGGGCAAAGGAATATAATGTAATTTACTCTTCTATACCTACTGGAAAGAGGAGGGGGGATAGTTAGGAGATGCGGGGCATACCCATGATGAAGTGTAGTATTGATAGAGAGAATGCAGCTGGTAAGAGAGCATCTCCTGCAACACCTTTGGCTCTCTGGGGTGACAGCTAAGAAACGAGGTGAGTTACTGTAAAATCTAGATGCAAGCTGAATAACATTTCAACAAAATTAAACTCGGGATGACTCCTAGATACATGAATGTGTGGGGAAAGATCTTGCTCATAGCATATGAGCTGTGGCATATGTAAAATCATAATCACTGACAGAGAACAGCAGGGACAAACACATAGATGGCTTTCATGTCCTACACATACCAATGGCTACAGAATTGAAGAGAATATTCAGAAATACCTTTTCCTTTTCTGCTTATTCCCTTTTCCCATTTGTGTTTTATAGAGGGAATGAAGAAAAAATGTAGGAAGCAATGGAGAGAAGTGAGGCTGTTTCCTAGAGGCAGAATTGCAGAATAGTCAGAAGCAGATCTTTCACATCAGGCAAATGAATTAATTTCTGGTTCAGACTTTCTTTTTTTAAGATTTATTTATTTATTCATACAGAACTGGGGTACAGGCCAGAGATGTGGAGGGTGAGAGGATTCACCAGAGACAGAGTGGGGAGCAGAACATGCAGATCGACAAAGTACACTGCTGAAGGGAGCAACGGGCGGGTCAGGAGAGGTCTGCCTCACCATGTGGATCTCCTCCAGGGCAGGCTGGGATTGAACTCATGAGGAAGTGGCTTAATCTTCTTAGTGCAGTGCTTTTAACTCGCTGCGCCACCAGGGAGGGACCTCTGGTTCAGACTTTTATTAGCTGCATGGCCTCAGTGACGTTTCTAAATTTCTTTCGGCTTTATTTGTACAATAGAGCTTTTTAAATGATAACAGGGAAACAAATATAAGCAGGTTCCAATTGTTGCTCAAATTGGATGCTGGTTTAGTTTGTTTGATATGGGGAAGATGACATTTAGAAAGAATAATCTGAATACATAAATCCTAATGTAAGTTTTGTTAGCAGGTATGCTATATAAGCAAAAACATGACACAAGTTTTAATTTAAATAACATTGTTGATCTATTTCAAATGTTTGGCACTATTTTTTTTGCTTTCTTTGGTTTACTCCAAAGTCCTAAAGAACTAAAATCCACATTAGTTCATGAAAAATAATGTCACCATCAAATATCAAGTGTTTTATTCATCTGACTCTGTGAAGGCCCTAATGAATAAAAACAAATGCATGCACATAAAAGAAGAAGCAATTAGAACAAAGGAGTGATTTCATTAAGTCAATTAGAGGAACTTGGGAAAGGAAAATGAAAATAACACAGAAGGTAAAAGAAATGGAAGAGAAAGTTTCCTGAAACAAGTTTGTTTCATTGATTGGCCTACCCCACCCCACAATGGTCTCCTCTTTTAAATTTTAACAGAAAAAGATATGACAGTTTCCAGGTGAAGAAGTTAATTCAGCCCATGTTGAATG
Source organism: Condylura cristata (assembly GCF_000260355.1). NCBI lineage: Eukaryota > Metazoa > Chordata > Mammalia > Eulipotyphla > Talpidae > Condylura > Condylura cristata. The sequence goes on from NW_004567104.1 coordinate 36,707,760, forward strand.
CTTGCTTACCTCTATGACACAATTCCATAGGTTGTTATTAGAGACAATGAAGCAGAGTAGAATGAACAAGAATCAGATCAGGACTCTGCTCACTCCTGATGTGAGCAGAGGTGTTTCCCCATTGTGGCTTAGAGCTGGGACAGAAATCTGTTAAAAGACAGAGAATGAAGGATGATAATGTTTCCTAGGCATAGATTTGTACATGATGGTTTTGCAGCTCAAATGAGATAAGTGGATTTCTTTTTATAAATTATAAAATTTATGAATTATAATGTGTCATTTAAGTATAAGATGACTCTTACTATCTCTTTTAGTATTAATGTATATGCTAATGTTTTTTTATTTATTTTTACAAGTTCAGCTACATCAATTCCTAATTTGCCATTGTGGAGACTGGTTAAGAGTAGATTTCCTATAATTGTGTTACCACTCAGGCTGAAAACATTCATGTAGACAAAATAGTCCATTCATTGTGATAATATAGGTCAGAGAGTTTCTGCCTTTTTACACCATTTCTGTAGACTTCTTTTGATAAAAAAAATTTGCACTTACACCTCAAGAACTTCAACAGATGAAAAGCTTCATTGTTAGATGTTTCTTTTTATTTTCTTTCTCCAGGTCTAAGAATTATAGCTTCTCATAAGCAACAGCCTCTTTGGATAAATTATTAATGATTACTTAACAAGAATTTAGAACTTTTCTGCCATTGTTTTGATTGCATTAGGTTCACAAGGTGACTTTATCAGGACATGTGAATGACATTTACCAGAAGTAGCAGTGATTCATTTTTGTCTGTTTTTGCAAAAGCTTTTGTTTCATTATCATGAAGTAAAAAATGGAGCCTGAAGAAAATCAAAACAAATCTTATTTCAGCATACCCAAAGCTTTGATTAAACTATCTTAAGGAAGTTTGGTCCATTTAGTACTTACATAATATTATTTATTTATGATTTTGATTTATGTGGAACTTCTAAAGGGAGCTCTCCAGTGAAATTTATCCTTGCAGGTGGTATTCATGAATCATCCTTGAACTGCTTGGATTCTGATAGCCACATCTTTCAGAGGAGACTTAAAATCCAAGGCATGATCATGGGCAATGGTTGAAGATCCCATAGAATATGTGAGAATGTGGCAAGGTTAACTTTAATGATTGGTTGGTTTCCCTTTTGATTACTTTTTTTTTCTTATTCCCAAGGTTACTTGGTGAAATCTTCTTGGACTAATTATCTTGTTCTTCTTTAGCTGCAACTGTTAAACAGCTGCTCCATTATGGTCTCCAAGTCGCAAAATCCCTATTGAAATCTGAAAGAGAATTACAACGTCAGAGGGAGGGCAAAAAAACATGAAACAATAAGAGAGGCAGTAGGGATGCAATTAGAGTAAGTATCTTAAGGTTGATAACTCAATATGCATTTGGAAGCCAATAATTGCCTTGGCTATTTTTAGAAAATCTTATTTTCTCCTCCGTGTGGATGTTATCCAAGACTCCATAGAGGATATGTCTCTTAGCCTTGGTTCAAAAGGATTCATCCATGAGTTTCTTGTTTTAGCTATATCCTTCCTTAAGGAGACTGTATGTCTTACACCTCCAAAGGTCTTCCCAGGCTTCACATCTCTTTGTACACTATGAACTGGGTTCAGAAATTCCTAGAATTCTCTGCTTAAGTATCCCTGAGTCATGTTCCAGGCTCTTTGTGGAACTCTTTTGTGTGTCTGTTTTTGAAAGGTAAAGTTGAACCTAAGTATGCATATATCTAGGATTGCTGGTTTGGAGGACTGAATAAGCTGGGTATACACACATGAAGGGGAGAATTCTCATAGCATTGATTGAACAAGGGCTGGGGAGTAATTGGAAGAAGTTCCCAGGACTAGAGGTAACTCTCTCGTAATGTGGCATTCTGGTCTAGAATTCTAAGCAATCTTAGAATTCTACATTTTAACCTGGATGTATATATTATTATGAAGATATATTTTCAAAGAAGGAGGATTAAAAAAAATATTGTCAGTATATTATCTGATTTATTGTTTAAACACCTATTAGTCTTATAGTTTTTTTTTTTTTTTAAGAGAGGCAATATTGAGTTCAAACATTCAGACACAAGATATATAGACCTCTATTGAACCCCACCCAGAGAGTGTCCCGCCATCCAGCCATGTGGTCAACCTTTGTCCTAGCACTTCTTTCTTTCATTGAAAGTAATTGAAGTGGCTCTCCCTAGTGGCGCAGTGGGTTAAAACACCACATTATGAAGCTGTTTGAAGCCACTGCAGCACAAGTTCGATTCCCCACCAGGGAGCTGAGCCACATGGTATGGCAGAACTCTCCTGACCCTCACGCTGCTCCTCTCAGCAGTGTACTTCATCAATCTGCTTGTTCTGCTCCCCACTCTGTCTCTGGTGAACCTTTTTACTGCCCTGCACCTTTGGCATGTACCCCAGTTCCGTATGCATAAATAAATCTATAGAAAAATAATCGAGGCACTGCAGTACTATTAAAACTTCACCAGTCTTCCCTGTGACAATCTTAAACAAACAGTTGTTCCATTTATTTGTGTTCAGCTTTACAAACCCTCTCCAGCATTTCTAAGCATAAGAATACTGCTCCTGCCCTATACACCACAAGATTCTGCAGGACCTTCTACCCATATTTCTTCCATGTCCTCATAACACCCTTTTCCATGCTTATCACATGAACCCACCAAGAACACCCTCTGAACCTTTTGGGAAGCAGAGAAAAACAAACGATTGCAAAATATAGTTATTATTCTAATTTCTCTGTATTTCTCCTTTCTTCAGCAACCTCCCTAATTCTCTGTATTTCTCCTTTCTTCAGCAACCTCCCTAATTCTCTGTATTTCTCCTTTCTTCAGCAACCTCCCTAAGTCATTGCCAAAGGGACACTCAATAAGCCCAATCTGTATCCAACCATAATATAATATTTTTATATATGTGGTTCCTTCTTTCTCTTCTACCTCAAACCTACCTTCCCTACAAAAATGCAAAGAAGATTCTGCTGAGATTAGCAAAGAAAAAATAAAAATAACATATGCTGAACTTTTAAAAACAGACATAGTCTAGCTGCTAGCACATAAATATTACACTATCATGTAAATATTACAAAAAAAAAAAAAAAAAGAATGCTTATTAGTTTAAGTGATTTACCCTTGCTGATAAAATGCAGAGTGGGGCTCCAACCCCAAAATTCTAATTCTGGAGTATACTCATTTATCACTTCTCAATGCAGCCTCTAGGTTATCAGAATTATTTTCCTTCTGACTTCACCAAAATTACCTTTAGCAGCCTCTGCTTGCCATTTGAAAATCTATTACTAGCCCCAGGGAACTTGCAAATATGAAAGTAGTCATCAAGCTTTATTGTTATTTCCAAGCTTCATTATGACCATTTACAGATTAAATGTATAGTAACCTCTATTTTACTATATATCATATGGTCAATATTTTGATCTGCAAATACAATTAAGGTAGTTTAGGCTTGGATGTCATAGAATATGTCTGATTACTTAACTTCCCAACTTTTGACTAGGAAAAGCCAATATTCAAGGGCGTGACTTAGATGGATACATATTCAGCATCTCATTTTTCTTCCTCACAAGTCTGGGTATAAAAATTTGTAATATATTCGATCGACTTCCGGAAGATGGCGGCAGAGTAAAGACGCCGAGATCACCGCGTCCAAGCCGGCATAGGAATTGAGGAC
>NW_004567104.1:36718377-36738688 GCF_000260355.1 Condylura cristata
TCCGGGGCAGGCGGGAATCGAACTCATGCGGAAGTGGCTTTAGCTTCTCAGTGCAGTGCTTTAACCCGCTGCGCCACCAGGGAGGGCCCGTGTTTTAGAGCTTCTTTAAGACATACATATTCATATCTAATTAATAGCATAGGATATTATAAAGGAATATTCCTTCATAGATGCTAGGAGCTGTTATTTTAAAAATTCTTTACTCACTTCAAAATAAAATAGGCTACATAAACATTTTGAAATCCCTAATTGAAGAAGATACTTATCTTCCACCCAAATCAAGTACCCGAAGAATGGCAGAAAGTTGTCTCCTGCTGTCCCAGCTGTCTTTCTAAATGTGGTCATTCTAGCAGCATCTCATTTACCAGTTCCCATCTAATCATGTTCACTTATTAAAATGTATTGGCTCAGTCTCCTTCCAAACATCAGCTCCAGGCGGGGACTTTTCACTCAACCGTCTGTGATAGCTCTAGTAACTTCTATTGTATGTCAATAACAACTCCATTTATTATATGCCCACTGAATGGAACTTATTCCTCATTCTCACATTGGATGGGATGAAAGCCAACAGCTTCCATTGCTCACTGTGGATGCTAAGACAGAATATACATCAGCAACATCCAACAGCAGATAGTAAATGCCCATGAGTAAATCTCCAGGGGGACTAAGACAGCTTTCATGCGTAGAGAGTTTGTTTTAGTTTTCCCTCTATGAGCTGGGATGACCCAGTTTGACTCCAGCATGCTGTAGTATAACAGGTGTAAGAACTGAATGGTAATTGGAGGTCAACAATGAGAGAGGTGAGCATTTTCATGCTGAGGAAGAAGTCAGAGTTCAGTTAAGCCAAGGATCTTTGAAAGGTTTCAGTATACCAGTGCAAAGTGCCGGAGGGACTTGCCATCTTCAGTGGCATGGAGTCTGGTGGACTGCTAGTTGCTGATATGGGTATCTGTTATCTAGGTAGTACAGGTTCCTTCTAATGACTTATTAGACTGCCAAAATGTGGTTTACTACTTAATTCTTGAGTTGTCCTGTTTTGTCTTGGATCCTGTTTTCTCTGGTTAAGAAGCATCTTTGTACTAGTGTGGCAAACTAAACATAAAACAGAGTCAAAAACAGTTAAAGATTTTCTGTTAGGTTTTTGAGAATTCCAGGGATTAAGGGGAAGGGGCTTCTGAATCTTTTCCTGATAAAAGATGTACCACTTATGGTACAGATGCGCCAGAGTGGTACCTGCCAGGATGATTAGGTGTAGTAGGCATCTGGAAAGTCAGAATGAGTGTCTTAGTCACCTCCAGGCCTAGTAAAGTGGCTGGTATGCAATACGGTACAAAAGTAAATGAACCAGTATATATTTGTTGAATAAATGAGGGAATAAAAGACTGGTTAAATGATTAAATAAATGAATAGAACAGCTAGTGTCCACCTTCTAATTCATTAGATTGAGATATTACTTTCTCATAGTACAAGAAAATCAGGTCTGAACAAGGCCCTTAACTTTTTTTTATCAGAGACAATGACCAATGAGCTATCAACTTTTCAAAAATAATCTAAAACTGTAATCTCAGGACAAAATAAAAGAGCATTAGATATACAAAACTTCAATGTATGCGCAATGTTTAAAAAACATGTCTATTATATAATGAAGTTTTTTTTTTTCTTTAAACTAAGTTGCAAAAACAAATTTACCATGAATTGATGTTTAAAAGCTTATTTTTCCCCCTTGTTCTTTCTTTCAGGTAAGTGAAAAATATCTTCTCAATGTTCTGCAGATACTGTGCAGGTGGAAGAGTTCTCATAGAAGAAAAAAAGAAGGCAGGGATCCTTGAAATGGTAATATCACAGCTGTTCCATACATATAGAAAGGAGCTCATGTGGCTGGCAAGGCTATTGTTTTCTCTTGTGTGGCTACACCTGCTTATTTCACTTATAAGTTGATATGACTTAAACCTCAAGGTCTGTGAGAATGATCCGTTTCTTTGCATCTGTGTTTGAGAGCCTCTTATGTCCTAATGCAAAGCTTCTGTAGTACACCCTCAATAGAAATGATTACAATTGAAATGCCATTCTAAACTGGTAGCAGATAAACAACTTCTTCTAAAAATATGTGAAATCTATATGTAAATGCTTATTTGTGACTTTTTCTTTTCATCAATCTCTTCCTCTTGAGTGTGAAATGCTGTGTTTTTATGTTAAAAGCTGTGTTATCTGTTATCTGTTTAAAATATACTTGTAATTTCCATTTAATTTCCCATCTAATTGATAAGACAGTTGAACTGTGCTACAGGTTTTGGTGGTGATATAGTCTGGGTTGCCAAACTAACTCCTTGAGAACTTGTGACTGAAAAAAAAAAAAAAAAGATTTATAGAACTTCAGTATATATACTATTACAGTCTATGTTATAAAGTCTGAAACATTTCACATGAAGACAGAAGCAGGAAAATAGACACACCTAAATATTAAGCAAAGAGAATGTTGTTATAATATATCTAAGAAATATATTTTGCAAAATGTACCACTTCAGTTAGAAGATTCAATTCAGTTCCTAAAACTGTGGCAGTTTTTCTATTTCAATACCAAAATCTATTTTGATGAGCTGTTAATAACCATGAATTTCCACCGGAATTTTCTTTTTAAACAGTCTTTATATATAAAATTAATCATTCATTTGCTCAGTAAATATTTACATCTAGCTTCTTAGGGAACATTTATATGTATATTAGTATTTCCAGTACAGTTAGCAATACAACACTCAGTAACTTAATATTTTTATATGTAGATGAGTTTTGATAAGCTAATTATAATATAAATATATACAATGAAATGTGGGTCAACTCCTATCAAATGCATGTTTATCAAATGTTAACAATAAGATCAAAATAATAATAATTCAAGGCTTAAAAAATTGACTCTACACTCAGGAATTTAGCATCTTAGTAGGCAAGACATAGCATAGCAGATGCGAAATAGTTTCATAAAGAAAACTTTTAAAAGCATTGTGCTTTCAATACAGGAAATATCTGCAGAAAGTTAAAACCCTAAACTACTTTTCAGACATTTTAGTTATTTTAATTTACCTATTTCCTTTCTAATAAAAATGTTACTTCTATCCCTATAAGAAGTGTTTCACAGGAGAGGTAGAATACAGTGAAAATAATACATAAATAATTGAATAATTAAATACAAAAATAAATACATAATAGAGGGAAAATAAATAGAAAAATATCCCTAGGGTTAAATCATTTGATGATTACCCTGTTGGGAAGTAGCAGAAACCAAATGGAACTTTATTTTATTTTTTTTATGATAATACATACTGAAGAACTTATCATTCAGCTAATTATTATTATTATTTTTTTTTTACCTTATGGCAAATTAGTAACATAAACCACAGCTACAAAATTAACTTCTGTGGTGAGGTGTGAACAGAGTATAGAGTGTGAACACACAAACCTCTCCTGCCGCCCCTGGCTTAGTGAATTCTTTCCATTCATGTGTAAATGTGAACTGAGGGAAAACCAATCAGTGAGCCCAAGGGATTTTTCTTTTTCATGATTACCCCTGGAGATCAGCCGAGAGAGAAGACTGTATGAACTGGAGGAGACAGAGTCATAGGGAAAATTCATGAATGCAAATGATAGAAAAGTCAAAATGCAACTTATGAAGAGCTTTCTCTGAATTGTTTCCATATTATAACTCTGATTCATAATCCAAAAATACCACAAGACTTATGTTTTATTTTCTCAGTTATGATTATTACCTACTAGCTTTCTATCTGTCATATATAGACAAAAGAATAACTTTGGCAACCTAGATTTTTTTTTTTTGGGAGGAGGGGAACCAGTAAATCAGAGGAACATTGAAATTCCTAGTTTTATTTAATAAGGCATGAACTTATATGTTCAACCACTTTCCAAAAGATTAAAGAGGTACAAATGGTATAGTAATCCTGCATTTTCACATTTGGTCACATGACTGAGCATGCCAATACTGTGGAAATGGTTGATCTGAGGAACTTTTACTCTACCTAAGGTAAACAGTTATGTAATCCAATCAATTGATTAAATTTGATAAATATTTTCAAGTACTTGCAAACCATGTCTAACAGAAAGATCAGACAGTAAAATATAGCTCCTGCCTTGAACAGCTTTACAACTGAAGTTATCTTACTGGCTGCTGTAGCTTAATGTCTGGTGGTTCAACCTTTAGTCATTTAATTGATAACTGTGGTCATCACTCAGTCATAGAACTGATGGCATATTTCAAGCCTTTTTCATAGAATAAGAAGGAAAGGTCACTTTTCTAGAACAGGAGTCCTACTTCTGAATGTCAGTTGGAACTGGATTTGGCTGAACTTGGTCAGAGGAGACTTTTGTGTTGTCAATGTAGTTTCCATATAGTATTTTGGCTTCTTCACTAGGTTGAATAATCAGGATGTGAGAATCACAACTCTTGTTACAATGAGGTATGACAATCTGTCATAACATTTTTATGCCTTGTTCACTGTTAGGCTTTGAACAGCCCCATGCCAAACCCCGGTTTACAGAATTTTAATCCTATGTTGTGGTGTTATGAAGACAAGGTAGAGTGACACAATTGTGCGCAGTGTCCGGAATGTCACAGTCTTATATATTTACTACTGTGACTCTAAAATAAGATTGTATAATTATAACATAATATTCAAAACAGAGAAGTCATAACATTAGATACTAGTTAACACAAATTAGTTTAAACTTGAGGTTTTTTTTTTTTTTTAAAGATTTATTTATTTGTGCATACAGAACTGGGGTACAGGCCAGAGGCTCAGGGACGGTGAGAGGCTTCACCAGAGACAGAGTGGGGAACAGAACAGGCTGACTGACGAAGTACACTGCTGAGGGGAGCAGCGGGGCGGGTCAGGAGAGGTCTGCCACGCCATGTGGTCACCTCCGGAGCAGGTGGGAATTGAACTCATGCGGAAGCGGCTTTAGATTCTCAGTGCTGTGCTTTAACCTGCTGCGCCACCAGGGAGGGCCTAAACTTGAGTTTTTAATGAGCTTGTTAATGGAGAAAAATTAAGGAAATTGTTATGATTTGAATAGATTCCCATATTATTATTAATATTACTCCCATTATATTAATAATATACTCCTTTGTCTGTATGGAACAGATGAAATCATCTAAGAGGTCTTCAACTGAGGATGTACTCCAAAGTATGGCATGATCTTGCTTTTCTTTTGTATTAAAAACAAACAAACAAACAAACAAAACCCTGATCTCTTGATATATACCATCTCATTTTTTTTCTGTGTGTGCTTTTCTTGTAGTCTTATTTAAAACATTTATTGCATTAAAGTCATATTGCTGTTTAAGCTTACTGCTAGTAATTATGATTCCAAAATAGGATTAAAAAAAAAAGGGCCACATTGGCTTTCTTAGAATTTGAGGTAATAGGCTTCATGGCTACAATCAGAACGTTAATTTAGGAATTTATAATACTGGTATATGAACATATTCTAGTCTTGAATTTATGCCTCTGAAAACAACAGTTTCCTTCTCAATGAAAAAAAAAAAGTAACCTGTTTTGAAAAGTGAAGTAAGGCAAAACTAAGTTCAGAGAGTTTGCAGGCTATAGGCAATATTTAGTTCAGATACAATATCAAAGAATGAATTTTAATGCACACAGCCCTATTAGTATAGGATGAGATTCCTAACAAATTGATTGGACATGAAAAAAAGAGTCTGTGTCCTAGATTTAAAGTCATTACACAGTCTTAAACACAGCTGTGCACCAAGCTTTTATTCTGGATGGACATGAGCAAATTGGATGGTTCTGAAAGTGATTGGCTGGTGGGATTCCTACTACAATTTTCAATAATGACAAGCTTACTGAAATCACTATTGTATTATTTAGCAAAAAAAAATATACATTCTATTTTTCCTATAACCATCAATGTATATTTAGGTGTGCCCAAGAGTATGGATGCACAAATATTTAAATAGATGTGCACAGCTCTACTATCATCCAGCCAACCAAGGATGAAAGTAATTATAAATTTATATTGTAACCTTATTCAATAGCATATCTTTTCTTCCTATTTTTCCTAAATTCTGGCTTCTTACTGTTCCTAAACTTTGCCTGGAAATACCCATTTGAGGAGATGATGTGTTTCTATTTTATGTTTACATGTTTTCCTTTCTATAGTCAGGAATGTGTGCTTACATAAGCATTACACATTCAAGAATATTGCATATGTAAGCTACCAAGCATGTAAGCATGTGTTATTGCTCCACATGTACTGTGCAGATGTCAAGGAGAAAAACTTGGTCTTTTTTTTTTTTTTAATTATTTGTTTTTGCATACAAGAACTGGTTTGTAGGCCAGAGGTGCTGGAAGAGAGGTGGTAAGAGGGTTCACCAGAGACAGAGTGGGGTGCAGAACAGACAGATCTACTGAAATGCACTGTTGATTGGAGCATCTGGGAATGGGAGGAGAAGTTTGTCTGCTGTAGCATGTGGGTCAGCTCCCTGGCCAGGATCAAACTTATGCTGCAGTGACTGGGGATCCCTTGATAGTGCTGAGACTTTAAATCATGCATCACCTGGGAGGCTTGAAAACATAGTACTTTTATTCTTAGTTTTGTTCCATATGAGATTTGGGACAAAAAGATACATATGCATTTCATCAAATGAAATTCTAATCAATAATATGATATTAATTAAAGACAATGGTCATTAAAGTGAAGAAAAATAATTTATTGAGAAATTTAGTTCTAGTTACTAAGTGTCTACAGGAAAAAAAATGCCTTATGAACTGACAATTTATACCAACATCTTACAAACATATAATTTGTTTATTTGTTATTATTGCTTATGTTATTATAAATATACAAAATAATTTATATGTTCATATTCTTTAGCTTTATATGTGTTACTTAAGGTTTTCTGTCAAGTGTAGCTAAGAAATATGTGAGGAGTATTTGTAAGAAATCTCTGGGATCACAAATGATCAAATTGTCACTCATCTTGTGAAAACAGTCCAGCTTCAGGAAGTAAAGATTTTCCCTACCATGGTAGAAACTTGATTGAACCAAAATTTAGGTTTTTAAAGTAGAAAACCAGAAACAACTCTTTTACAGTTCCTGTAATTACACTACAGTACATAAGCTCTTTCTAGTAAGAAGAGGTTATTTTGAAAAATGAATGAAATTAGGTAATAAACAACTGGATTATTATTAATAATAAGGAATTTAGTTTTAAGCAATTTTAACAAACAGTTAGACAGAGGTCTACACTGTAAGTTAACTAATAAAAGCTAATCTTTTTAAGTTTCAATATAAATCTAATACCAGATAACTTATTTGTTAAAAATGGTGGGAATTTAAGAGCTTTTCTGGATTATTATATAGAATGCATGCATCCTTTTTTTTTTTTAATTCTGAAGGTTAGCAAGTATTTACTTATTTTGTTTCATTAGAATTTGTAAATTATCATAAGTAATAAATCTGATCAAGGAAATTACAGACCAGATTTCCTTTCAACAATGATTACAAATTTAAGCTATATCGACATGAGCCATACATACATACAATGTATTTCAGTTAACATTCAATGAGTTTTCATTATGTACATAGTAATGTAACTTTCAGGGATATAGAGATGAGTATGATTGTTACTTTTGAGAACTTGTATTTTGGGGAAAAAACAATATAAATAGGTAAACAGGCAGTATTAGTGTTTGATAACATAGAGGTATAGAAGGACATAAGGACTCACATGAGTGCAGTGGTGGAGGGTCTTTGGACCAGCCTCCATGCCAAGGAAGCTCCCATGCATTTTGGGGGTAGTTTTGAGGTTCATCAGGGAGAAAGAGGAGTAAAGGATTTTCTCTCAAAGAGAAAATAACATCATATCCATGTCTTAAAATCTCCAATTACTTTATCATAAATGCAATCCATAAAATGACTATTATCTACCTTATTTTACTCAAACCTTTTGCTTCTCTTATTCTTTTTTATTTTAATTGTAACTTTTGGGGTTTGGAAAAAGAGAACAATGGGATAGAGGTAAAAAATCCATAGCAGTAACTTGGTATGTTCTTGGATAATTTCCCTGGTAGTGATCAATCTCTTTATCCTTCAGAGATGATGGAGCAGAAGCTATTGATTCAAGCTCTCTGTATAAATTAGCCACCCCCATCCACCCACTCACAGGTTTTTAATAGGCAGGGGATTCTACAGAGTCCTCCTAAATATCTACTCCCTTTTTATTTGTTTCATTGGAACCTGAGGACAAGATTAACCTTAGTAACTTCTGCTTAGATGTGCTGAATACAGGGCATCTTCCATGGAATGTCTTATTTAATCTGTACAACAGCCCTGAGAGGCCGACATAACTTTCCCTGTTTTATACACGAGAAAACAGAGGTGCAGAAAGGTCAAGCAACTCTAAATGTATTCACCTAGTAAGTTTATAGATTCTAAATATATTCACCTACTAAGTTATAGAATCAGGGTTTGAACAAAGGTAGTCAGACTCAAGAGCAACACTCTTAACATTTATTCAATACTGATTCCTTGCTACTATTTAATATACCCAAAGAACACTAGTGTGGATTTTTTAATGATTTCAGTATTTTATAAAATTTAGTGTACTTTTGTTTCATCTTGATCTACAACACAATTCTTTGAGGTAGGCCAACTAGTTTGCAAGACTTCATAGATGAGAATATGAAACTTCGAAGGTTTTGAATTGATCGATAGTTCACAATTAAAACACAGCAAGGCTCAATCATTCATCTTTTGATTGCCATCTATAGTTTTTTTCACACTAGTAGAAGGGATAGTGCTATAATTATCTGTCATTGTAACATATGAGGGGGTGGTAGGAATGATCATGTGACTTGTACAAAGTCATATGTTGAGATATTGAAAGATGTGACATTAGAATCAGCTTTCTCAGTGACTATTCTGATCTTCAACCACATCATTTGAAAACTTCCGGCAGAGCTTGTGTTAGCTTTTTTTATTGGTAATAATATTAACTAGGTTGTAACTGTGGAGTGTCTTATTTTATATAGGTAAAGGAGGACGTTGGCTACCCCAAGTTATAAAAATAACAGAACTTTGTGTAAATACAGACTTTTAAGTTACTGACTTCTTATTACTAATTGCATCATTGTAGGAAAAATATGAAACATTATGGTATTTCTATTTTCAAAGATAGATGTATATATATAGCTGATTACATAGTGATGAAAAACCTATTGTTTCTTAATAAAATCATTAACAATTTATTTCCCAGTCTCATATAACTTTCCTATTCCTTTCTACTACAATTTATCCTTTGGAGTTATTGGAGAGGTACAACCATAGTGAAAGAAAGCACAGGCTAGCTTATCTAGCTCCATTACTTAGAATAATGTATGGTTGCAAAATTATTTAAAATCTCTTGACCACCATTTCTTCAATTTTAATATGAGACTAGTTATTGTTAACCAACAGTGTATGTGAAGTATGATGCCTGCTATATAAAGATATTCATTTGGGGCATGTCATTAATGTTACTGGCACATAATTTGTGCTACATAATATTACACACACACATATGTTTGTTTATAATAATCTATTCAGGAATTAATTCAAACCATTATATTTTGCAGTAGATAGTTTGTTGTTAGAAGCTATAGCTCATTTTTCTGTACTTCTTTTCCTTCTGCACAACTAGTTATTGTATATGATAAAAACACTCAGATACAGGGTCCCTCTCTCGTGGCGCAGTAGGTTACAGCACAGCACTAAAAAGCTAAAGCCTCTTCAGCATGAGTTTGATCCCCACCCTGGAGGTGACCACATGGCGCAGCAGAACTACTGACCTGCCTGCTGTAGCAGTGTACTTTTGTCAGTCTGCCTGTTCTGCACCCCACTTTGTGTCTGTTGAAGCTTCTCACCACCTCTGCACCTCTGGCCTGTACCCTAGTTCTGTATTCATAAATAAATAAATATTAAAAAAAAAATTCAGTAAAAGACAATTTGAGTATGGAATTTTCCTTACCATTGAGTTTCAAAAACTCTGTCTATAAGTAAGATAGTTAACTTTCCTGAAAATTACTTTTGTTACATGAGCTAGAATAACAACAATGGTGATGATTAGGACTATTGGGAAATTTAGATAGAATTAAATGACTGATAGTAGATTTTGGGCACAAGTTAGTAATCTTTGCTTTTTGTCTTATATACCTAGGCATATCATACTCTATTATTTTATTTTCCTAATCAAGCCATACCACAGACCCTTTAATCATGACAGTGTACATGTTAACTGTGTGATATACCCAGGTAGAGTTATAGCCTATTGGCAAGAGGAGACTTTAATAAGATTCAACAGAAACAGATCAAGCTGAGCTTCTTGGCATTTTTCAGTATATATTAGCCATTTTAGTCATATATCTACCCCTCTTTCAAGTAACTAAACACAAGATAATGGTTTTCTCCCTTCTTAAAATATATTCCTCATTTTAAATTTTGTAATGATTTCCTTCTCCTTTCCTAAGACATTTCTTAAGTGTACTTATTCTGAGAAGGTATTGCCAATTACAAACACACTCCACTCAAAGTTACAGCTACCTAAACTTAACCACATTTGATGACAATCATTCTAGAATGTATGATTTGTCCTGAAAATTCCTGCATCGTTGATATCATTTAGCCCTATTATCATGATCCAGTATAATCATTATGGACCAGGTTATTTTGACAAAATAGTAAAAGGCTCTCACCTCTGTTTATACTTTACCTGCCTTAGCTAGTTTCTGACCTTTTCTGGTTTGCTTCTACTAATCTATCAGAGGCTGAAAAGCCAGATAACTAAACTTTAAAAGAATTGCATATTCAAAAAGTCAATAAAATTCCACATGAATTCTTCAGAACCTTAAATGTAGGACTTCAGGTAAAAATTGTTGACTTCTCTGAAGCCTTGATGAGAGATTCTGACAAACTGGAACTCCTAGACAAGTGAGAAATTAAAGTATTTTTTTTTAAAGATGTATTTATTCATACAGAACTGGGGTACAAGCCAGAGGTGCAGGGTTGGTGAGAGGCTTCACAAGAGACAGATTGACAAAGTACACTGCTGAGGAGAGCAGCAGGTGGGTCAGGAGAGGTCTGCCAGGCCATGTGTATCACCTCCAGGCCGGGATTGAACTCACACTGAAGCAGCTTCGGCTAGCTTGCAATGCTGCTTTCTAACCCACTGCACTACCAGGGAAGAATTTAAATTAGAAAGTAAGCACAAACTCAACTAGTCTATTTAAAATATATTTTAATGTAAAAAAAAAATTGGCTTACTTTCTACATTTCTAGTATGGAGTTGAGAGATAAATTACATAGCAGATAAGAATATTGAATAAATTCCTAGATTATTCTCTACTTATATTTCAAATGAATCAGACAATTGTTTATTTATTTGCCCAGTTTTAATTCTCTTGATTAGCCATTAGTAACATTTATAAATAAAATTTTATTTCCATTTCTCAAAATAATTTTGAATTCCATAAATGTATCTTGCATTTCTCATTAAAATACCAGTTTTTAGCATGCTAGATAAGCAAATATATAAAGAACTATGGTACCACTTTAAAAGTAACATGGAACCTCAGAACAAAAACAACAAAGGGAAAACTCATGAACTTTCTGATTGTCCCTTACAGGGGTATGTTTTTATGTATATGCTAGTAGAATACTTGAACAGTAAATAAAGAAATTAAAAATATAAATAAATAGATTGCCCTCCTTGGTGGCACAATGGGTTAGGATGCAGCACTGTCAGTGAGCTGCAGCTGCTTCAGTGCAAGTTCGATCCTGGCCCTGGAGGTGACCCACATGGTGTGGCAGACTTCTCCTGACCCGCCACCCTCTGCTTCTCTCAGCAGTGTGCTTTATTGATCTGCCTGTTCTGCTCCCCATGGTGTCTCTGGTGAACTCTGTCACCACCCCTGCACCTCTGGCTTGTACCCCAGCATAAATAAATAAATATTTAAAAATAAAAAATAATAAAGATACATTCATTCTTCACTGAGAATACCATCTTATTTGAAATAATATATAGTTTCAATGCAATACTTACCACAATTTCAAGGTTATTTCCTCTTCATTAAATAGAACAGACATTTTTGGAATTTACATGGAAGCAGAAAAGGCCCTTAGTAGCTAAGGCAGTTCTTATGAAAAAAGATGAAGAATGGAGTTATCACACTCCCAGACTTCAAACTATAATATACAACTATACTTCAAAATTATAGTAATAAAATCAGCATGGTACTGAAATAAAAATAGACCCACAGACCAATGGAATAGAAATGAGATCCCAGAAAAGAAAACAAACAAAAACACTAATATGGTCAGAAAACCTATGACAGAAGAATTAATAGAGGAAGGAAATTCTCTTTAAAACATGATGTGGGGAACACTGGATAGCTCTATGTAAAAAGAATGAAACTAGACCATTCTCTCATATTTCACATACATTTTAACTCAAAATGGATACAAAATGGACCTAGTACCTGAAACCTTAAAATACATGAGGAAACCAAGGACAGAGCAGTTCACAATGTTGACTTCAATGAAATATTGGAGAATTTAATCTAACAACAGGGCAATAAGATAAACAAATGGAACAGCAAACTAAAAACCTGTGAAACAGAAGAAACTCATTAAAACAAAATAGACAAACAACTGGATGGGAGAAAATATGTGCATATCATATATCTCACAAGGTCCTAATATTCAAGATATGCAAATCATTCATATGCTCTACCACAAGAAACTAATAATCTAGTGATCAAAATAGAAAAGAACTAAATAGACACTTCTACAAAGAAGATAGATGACTAGTAGTCACATAGAACAATTCTCATCATCACTTAGCATCAGGGAAATGCAAATCAAAATTATAATTAAATATCACTTCTCACCTATGAGAATGGTCTATATCAAAAAGGCCAGAAGCAACAAAGTGTGGAGAAAAAGGAATACTCATACACAGTGGGGATCTATGAAAAACAATAAATAATTCTTTATTGAATATATGAGATTCAGAAGACATTTACTATACATTATTTAAATCAATGCAAATTGACTTTGGCTGTGTAAAATGTGTATCAGTCTACAAAACCATTTTCACTATTCATACTGATATACAGAAATATAGTATGAGAAATGAAATAGCACCTTATGGGAATCAGAATTGCCTACAATGGTAAAAATAGATCTACTGTATAAGCAGCCTTTCTATTCCTAGCTAAACTAAGGATGCAAGAACAAGAATTCAAAGGGATATACACACTCCTGCATTCATCGCAACACTATTTAAAATACCTAATCTATGGAAATAATCTAAATGCCCATTGATGGAAAATGATATAAAGAATCACATATACTTAGTTATTTTAAAAGGGGAAATGTTATCATTTGTGTGTATGGAACTTGAGGGGATTTTATTAAGCAGAAGTAAATTAGAAACTGAAGGACAATGATAGAATAGCTTTATTCATATGTGGAATATAAACAACCAAAGTAAAGAAAAAACAAACTGACAAAACACAACAGAAATACCTCTTAGATTGTGACTAATCTAGTGGTTATCAGGGGAGAAAGTAAGGAAGTTTGTTTCAATGGGGAGAAGGGGCAATTTGATAGGGTGATAACACTAATACTTTGGTGATAACTGGGTGAGTGTATGTATATATCAAGGCATAAAACTTTTTGAAATTATAGCTTTTGAATGAATGGTAAAGCAATAAAATTTTGTTTAAAATATTTCAGTTATTTATAAAAGAAAACAAAGCTTTATATTGTTTTATAAAGTTCAATTGTTCTGATGATTTCAGAAAATCAACAGTGTTTAAAAATATGTTGAGTAGATGGTGAAGCATTCTCTATTAAATGAATATATTAGATTCAGAGAGACATTTACTATACATTATTTAAATCAATGCAAATTGACTTTGGCTGTGTTAAATGTGTATCCAGCTAAAAAGCTATTTTCATTATTCATACTGATCTACAGAAATATAGTATGAGAAATGAAATAGCACCCTATAGGAATCTTTTTATTATCAGCCATGTCGTTTATGAAGCTAAAATAAGTAATTTTTAAGACCTTTTCCAGATGTTAGGAAACAAACTTCCAAGCTATGTTCTAAAGAACAGAAGTTTGATGAGATGTTAGCTAAAGATACACGAAATACTGAATGTTATCTCTTTCCTTAAATACCTCACAGTGTGTAGTAACATATTCAAGATCCTAAAATTTCCTATACTAAAACATTCCTGATTAAGTTTAGCTTGATTAATGTTAGTGTCCTAATTAAACTTAGCATTCTCTAATCTTTTTAAACCATGGTATCCTTTTATGGGGTGGAGAAGGTGTGATTAAGAACTCTACCTTTTAAAGAGTAGGTATAAGTGTAGGTAGAATACTATTTAAAATACTGTTTTAAAATATATTTTAGAAAATATATTTCTAAAATATAAAGTGAATTTTGATATATAGTGAAAATATAAACTTGTATAAGTTGAAGGATACACCCATGTGGAATTAGCTAATAGGAATATAAATAGATTTGAGCGTTCAGAATACCCATTCTTGCACTATAGTACAAAGTTAAGAGGTTTTGAAATGATTTCTGAGTAATCAATACTTCTTATATCTGATGAAATTCCTTCAAAGAAGCTCTCATTTTGTATAGTAGGTAATTTCAGTAGTGGAGCAGCCTTGGAGTTAAGACATCCAACTCTGAGTCTTATTTGGCCTTTGGTCCTCTGGCAAAGTTACTTATCTTCTGTGAATTTACATCTTCCTATTCATAAAATAGGGATAGGATAACCTATCATAACATCATTGTGGGTATTAATTGAGATAAAGGCTATAAAACTCTTGCAGAAATGTAAAGTTTTATATAAATGAAAAAGTTATTAATACTGTGTTCAATAAGAAGCTCTAAAATTACTGAATATATTGGTAAAGGAATAAGTCTGGGAAAAAAAAGAATTGCCATAGAATAATAGCACTAGAGGAACAAGATACTGTCCACATGGTTTTCTTCTTTCAAATAAAATATTGAAACATAGCAAAACTAACTTGAGTCTTCTCAGGTCATGTCACACAGCTGGCAGGGACAGAACCTGTGTGCTGAGTTCAAACCTCTGACTTGAGGAATTTCTCACTTTGACTCAGTTTGTATAAGGCAGTGTACTCTACCATTTTATCATTTTCATAATGGGTGAAATAGTTGAATAATTAAAAAAAAACCCTCATTCTAAGACAAACATCATTGCTTTTGAAATATTACTGCTGTCTCTTAATTTTTTATTTTCTTATTTGTTACTAAAGAAAGTTAATTTATTTTTTTCTTATTTATGCTGTTTTGCTTTAAAAATTATTGCTCAACTATTTTATTTTCTATTATTTCTCTATTATTTTTGGTACTCAGCATTAATTTTATATGCTGCACATTTTTATGTATTACTTTTTTTTTAAATTTATGATAAAGCCAGAACACGATGAGTTCTGAAAGTAAATTCTACCTGGGTTATTTATCAGCTCTGTATATTGCATTACTTTAATCTAGTTATTTCTTTGTAATATAAGATGCACAACTTGTAGTCATTGGGTAATTGTCTTATAAATAAATCACATAAGAATTTGAATTTGATATCTACAGTTCAAAGAAAGTATAGGTAATATCTCAGGTTTATTTCTTATCGCCACTTAGAATAAAAAAAAAAAAAATGTTGTGGGGCCCTCCCTGGTGGCACAATGGGTTAAAGCACAGTACTACAAGCTAGCTGCTGTCACTTCAGTGTGAGTTTCATCAGGGCCCCAGAGAGAATCAGATGGCGCTGCAGACCTCTCTTGACTCGCCTGCTGCTCCCCTCAGCAGTGTACTTTCTATCTGCCTGTTCTGCTCCCAACTCTGTCGCTGGTTAATCCACTCCCCTCCTTGGCATCTCTGACCTGTACCCCAATTCTGTGTGCATAAATACATAAAACTTTAAAAATACAAAGAAAATGTTGCAATGAGCATAAACTGAATATCAAGAAACTAGGTTTTAAAATATTTAGCGGATGGTAAAGTTTGTAACTATTGAAACATTTTAATATGAAAAATCCATCCCTTTGAAAGTTAAATACAAGATCTTAACTTTTTGAAAAATTTTTGTTTTTTCATGGAAAGTTGGAATCTGATAGGTTCTTCTATTAAAAAAATTCTATTTAAGTGGACTTGAAGAACATATATTTATCTCTCCAACAAAAGTTAGCTAAAATTCAGTTATCCTATTTCCAAATGTAAAATATTAATGTTATGGAATAATATCCTTAGAAACATAATATTTTAGAAAATAGTTCATTAGAAATAGGTGAATTATGTATTTCCTAGTTAAATAACTTTTATTATTTAGAGTTTAATAGGTTTCAAAGACTTAGAAGGGTAGCATTATTAATAGAAAGAAACACTGTAGTAAGTATTGCTAGATCTATTTTCTGATTTCCCCTTCAGCACTAACCCAGCTATGTAATTTAGTCAAGGCAACTAATCTCTCTCTACTTCACATTTAAAAGGTTCAAAATGAGGCAGTATTACTTGCTTAAAGCACTATGGTAGATTCTACGTGCATGTGAGGTCCATTGTAAGACCTCTGTCTTTCCGTATGACGAGGAGACAATAAGTCACTTCCATAAATGTGAGTCAAATTGCTTCTTTCTCTAAATTATTGCTGCTGACTTACCCCTGAGCAAAAAGAAAATTCTTATTTCAAGTATGAAGTCATACCATTTTAGTGAATTTGCAGGTGTAGAAAAATGAACACTGAGATTAATTTGTGGTCTCTTTTGAAGGTCTCCTTTCATCAGTGAAGAAGTTCTGCACCTTACTATCTGTCTTAGACTGGATTACCTGGCAAACAAAATATGAAGCAGAAATCTGCTGGCAAGGGATTTGTTGGGATGCACTCTCAAAACACCTGTGAAGGATGAAGAGGCAGGATGGGGGGAGGGCTGAGAGGGAACCTAAATGATGATGTAGATCTTATAGGATGCTCAGGAGATGAGGTGGCACATTGGGTGTGTCACAATTGAGGCAGAGGGTAGAAGGAATCCACTGTAACCAGTTTCTCTCAACTGACCTGATATTTTTCTTGAGTGCTGGTACCCTATCAACAATTCAGTGTTGTTCTCTCTGGCTGGTAGTTTGGACACTCAGCTGTAGTGATAGTGGGATCAGACTTGGTGTGTGTGAACTCCTGGTGTTCAGACTCATAAATGGCCTCTCATCACATTGTGGCACTGGCGTGGCTTGTCAACAGATTCAGTACTGCTGTTGGACTTATTATTATCTCTTCCTTGGTAGCTTCTCTTTCGTAAGTGTTAATGTATAACTTTAAGGTCTTCACATTTCGTGGACTTCAACTTGCTTCTTCTCCAGATACCCTTGATTTCAGTCTTTTAGCCATTCTTCTTGCAGGCCCTTGGAAAGAAAAACGATATCACTTGCTACTGCATTTGAGTCCCAATATATTTTTATCTCAGGATAAAAATCTATGTATCTATGTTTAAAAATAGAAAACCAAGTATACTACTGAAATAAGCGCCTAGTCAGAGAATTTTCCTTTACCCTTGAATGGGACTCTAATAAGCAATAGTCCATCTTCCACTTGCACACACTTTGAGATGCCCCATCTGTCAGCCAAACTCAGGCTTTTTTTCTCACTCTTTCAGCTGTTCCTAAGAAACTTTTTTTTCTACCATGATTACCCTCCCCCAAATATATATCAGACATCCATTAGTGTAAACTGAAAAAGAGGTGCTAAGGCACTATCACAAATGACATGAGCTGTCATTCGTGCAGTCTGTTTAGACTCCGTTTGTACTCTCTGGTCTTATATGTTGATATGTCTAAACCTGGATTTTACATCCATTTTATGATGAGTTACTAGTGGGCCCATGTTGCCTTATGACTTGGTGATTCTGACAGGACTCATCTCAGAGAGTCAGTTCTGTCCACCTAGTCATTTGACATTCACCACTAGTTAGACCATTTCTATAGGGAATCAAATGTTTTTCAAATGGAATGTAGCTTTTTGCTGTACATGTGCTGGCCTTGCTCTAAAATCCTAGGCATCTGTATTTGCCTTCACCCATCAGGCTTATAATAAACTGCATAAGTGCTTTCTCATGTTTGTGATTACATAGGGTCTGAGCAGTCATATGATCCAAGTAGCAGAATCGCCAACATTGTGGTTGAGATGTGCTACAGAGCTCTCTTCTACTTCAAACCATTCTCAAGCTTCCAGATTTTCGTATCACTCAGTAAATGGGTCAGAACAGTTTTTTGAGAGTAATGTATTCTGCTGCTTGAAATCGAAGAGGGGTTACTGGCATTTTGCCTCATAGCAAGAGGTGCAAGATGTTATAATGTGTCTTTTCCTTCAGTGAGGATGTCCTGTATAGCTATCCCACTATAAGTCACTGAGATTTTGATATTCCTAGATATTTGTAGCTCACCTTTCTAACCAAAACCTCTGATATTTTTTGCTTCATTGACATCACAAAAGTCATCCATGGGGCTGGGATGTCTCAAAGATCTGAATCTCAGTAGAGTATATTAAGATGGGAGGTAATAGTCTTAACTAGCCATCTATCAAGGCTATAATACTCTTGATTTTTCTATATGATATTGAACAACTGCTTGTTCTTCCTAATAAAGATGGAAAAGAAAACATCTACCCAAACTTAGGCTGAATACCTTGGACCCAAATATATGTTAACATGTTCAAAGAAAGATGCAGCTTAGTGCTGCAATTGGACTATCATTTGGTTTTGTTGATTCACTCTCCTCCTTTAGACTTCAACCAAGATTTCCCCATCTTTGGTCTCAAAGGTAGCATATTTGATGGTGTAGGGAACTTAATTGTTTCTGGAGTTTGCTACTCTTATATTTTAGCCTGAAGTCTCATCCACAGCTTTTTTTGCCCTCGTCTATCAGAAAGGAAAATGTACATGTTACCAAGTCTACATTTACACTTTGCTTTTTGTTACCTTTTTCTAAGATAATAATGGTGTCAGCAATAGTTATCTGATTTTGTAGTCCTTATAATTGTCATTTCTGCAAAACTCTCAGACACTTGAACAACTGCATCTGCACCAATGAAAGTTTTAACAATTGCACTGAAACCACATGCTGGGAGTTCTCAGTGTTCCACCTGCCACCTGAGATGTGGGACTCATTGCCAATAAAACAGTGAGTGATCTAGCTCCAATATCCCATCTTCAAAAATTCCCTAGGCTCACTTGTAGGAATCAACCATTTGAGAAATAGACTCCGAGAAAAAGAATGACAATAGAGGATTTTAGGAGCTTCCTGGAAAAAAACACCTGTCAAGGATAGGCACACAGGACTAGGAAGAGGTGAAATTGAAATAGCAATGCAGTTATAGCAGAGGCCTCAGTCTATGGAGGATTGTAGCAAGACTATAATGCTTCCAGAGAGCTCTGGAGGTAGGATAACTCCTGTGCCCCATGTGAAGCAAGGGTAGGAGACCTTGGTGTCACTACATGACCAGTTATTTGATGTAGGCTGTCCTAGAAATAGAGAGTTAACTTAGATTAAGTACTTTAGTGAATGACAGTTACTGGAGATGAACCTAGCTGTCAGTTGCCAAAATTCTAGATACCTGGAATAGTGAGTATGTTGGTCCTATAAGATTATCTAGAAAGTACATTGAAATGACCCTACACAATTTCCCATGTGGTACTTCATGTATTTTTATGTGTCACTGCAAATATATCTTCATAGCACTTTATTATCTACTACATCAAGGAACTTTTGAAAATGGACACACTTCTAAATGAAACCACTCATTCTGCCAATGCTCACCACATACATTTATACTTTCTAAAAAAATCTATCACAGCTTTTTAGTCATTTCCCTAGTGTTCTGACATTATCCAAATAGCAGGCTCCAGGAATTAAACAGCATGGCTCAAAGGGAATGGATGTGATTGTGCACTGTAGGAATTTTGCTGGCTCACAGCTACCCAATGCTTCAAAAGTGCTTTAGTATACTACTCTGCTACGAAATATTGACTCTAAAACACCTTTGTCCTGGAATAGATCCACCTAGGAAAAATCTCTTGAATATGTTTCTTCCTTGATAATTGAAAAGCAATTGTAGTTTCAAGAGTTTTTGTTGTTTTGAGATTGCTTTGTTTTTGTCATATTAGTTGGTGTGTTTAAAGGGGAGGCATATAGCTATAAAATAGATTATATATATA
>NW_004567104.1:36738788-36795169 GCF_000260355.1 Condylura cristata
GATATGAGTAATGTTTATTTTTTAAAGGTTTATTTATTTTTGCATAAGGACTGGGGGACAGACCAGAGGTGAAGGGGTGGTGAGAGGGTTCACCAGAGACCCTCTCCCCACCAGAGTGGGGAGCAGAACAGGCTGACTGACAAAGTACACTGCCAAGGGGAACAGTGGACAAGAAGACAGGAGAGGTCTGCCGCACCATATGAATCACGTCCGGGGCGGGATCAAACACACTGAAGTGGCTGAGGTGAACACACTGAAGTGGCTGAGGCTTGCTTGCAGTGCTGTGCTTTAACCCATTTGCCACCAGGGAGGGCCTTGGTGGCAATAAGAAATTCTTATTGGCAATAAGAAATTCTTAGTGGCAATAAGAAATAAACAAGAGATATTACCTATACTTTCTTGTAGGGCCCACCCTCGTGGGGGCAGTGGGTTAGGATGCAGCACTGCAAGCTAGCCACAGCAGTTTCAGTGCAAGTTCGATCCCCAGCGTTGGAGGTGACCCACATGGCACAGCAGACTTCTCCTGACCCTCCCGCTGCTCCTTTAAGCAGTGTACTTCATCAATCTGTCTTTCTAGAAGCTCCCCACACTATCTCTGGTGAATCCTCTCACTGCCCCTGCACCTCTGTCCTATCCCCCAGTTCTATATGCATAAATAAATAAATAAATATTAACAAACCAACAAATAAATAAATAAATATCAAATGCAAATTCTATGTGTCCACCAGGGAGGGCCCAGGAGTAATGTTTAAGATGATAAGAAAATAGTTTCAGGGTGAAGAAACATTTAACAGGAAAGCAATTTTTCTAATGTTCACTTGATAAAAGTATAAATCTATTTTAAGAAATATTTGTAGGAAGCCTGCTTCATAGCATAATTTTATTGGGGAATGACATCCAATTCATGAGTGACATCTTATAATTCAATTTTCCTTCTTCTTATACATATAAGATAAGAAACAAACAACCCCCTCCTAACAAACTTCAATGATTTAGGCTGAAATTAACACTACAATATCTCTTTTTTAATGTCTGCCCATTTTTTGTGTAAGTTTATTGGTGTAATTGACAGGAAATATGGGTAATGCTTTTCTATTTGGAGTCTTATTGTCCTAATCTCCCTCACCATTCAACAATTTAATTGAGCAAATCAAGGTCAAGTTCTCAGTTATTTGTTGGTTGGTTGGTTTGTTATAGATTAGTACCCACTCCACACTATATAAAACTTTAGTATTTGAGGTAGTAATTGAACAGTAAAGATGGTTTCAATAAGCGGTGTGGAAACAATAGGCTACAGAGGAATGGTAAAATTAGATGTTTCTGTTGTATAATATGGTAAAATGGATTTTAGATATTTAAATGATAATCTGAAGGCAATATGTATATATGTTTTTATTAAAAACTTGTATTTTATTCTGACAGAGAAAAATCTGAATTAATGAAAAATTCTGAACCACAAATATTATTGTATTACATTTTACTATCTTTAAATTAGAAATATAATTCATAGTATTAAAAAGAAAGTTACAATATTTGACTTTTGTAACTGTATATAACATACAACAGTCAAGTGTTGAGGTTATAAACAAGCCATACAAATTATTATTTTAAAAAGGGAAAATAATCTAAAAATTGAGCAAAATTATAGTTAGATATTTTGGGAAATAGGAGACTTGAATGTTTAATAAGCATGAAAACGTCCTCAAACTAAATAATAATACAAACTACAAGGTAAAATATTGAGATTTCTCCCATTTCTCATCCATAAAATTAGAAAAATAATTCTGAATCCTCGCACTACCATGTCTTGATGAGACTGTTAAGCAAAAACTATGTATTACAGGGAGTAGGATTGTTAGCTATCACATTTCATAGCAATTTGACAAGATTCTAAAGTACTGAAAAGTTACTGGTGTCTCTCACCATATAAGAAAGAAAACAAAAATATTTCTAGATACAGAAATGCTCTCAGGTGCACAAGGAGATGTGTAAATCATGTCCAATTCAGCAATGCTTATTTTAGCAGAAATGTGTGACTGCCCTAAATGTCCATCAGAGTAGGAATGAATAGATCATTGTGATACATGCATACAAGAGAAGCCTGGGCAACTGTTACAATAAGTGAGGTAGAGCCATGCATACCTACACAGGGGGAAAATGGAGCACATAGGAAATTGAAAGCCAACTTGAAGAGGGCTCTGTCGCTGTGCTAACACTGCCCTAACAATGCACCACAGGCTGGCTGGCTTAACAGATATTCATTTCACAATCCTCAAAGTCAGAAGTTCAAGCAAGGAGCTAGAAAGCTTGGTTTTTTCTGAGGAATCTCTTTGGCATGTAGACAACTACCTTGTTCCTGTGTCTTTATACTGTCCTCTTTCTGGGCACCTCCCTGGTCGCTTCATTTTCATTTAAGGTTACTAGTCAGATTGGATGAGGATCCATACTAATAGCCTCTTTATCTTAAGCACCTCTGTAATGACCCAGTCTCCAAATCCAGTGACATATTAAGGAGAGAAGGTGTCAGGGCCTCAACATGTGCAACTGGCGCCTTTCAGTCTATACCAGGGGTGATATCACTTAGAAAATTTAAAAGCACAAAGAACTCAATTACAGGTTGCTTAGCAACCTGCAAAAGTACTTTACCGATAGTAAAACTTTAGGACAAGGTTTAGCCCTTGGGATGGAGAGAAAGAATTATTGTCTGTATCTGTAACATTTTATTTCTTTAAAGAAAATAGATCAGGAGGTAATACAGCAAACTAGTAAAATAACTAAAGTCAGATGAAAGCTACAAATTTATTAAAATGTTATTTTGTTTCTGCGCCTTTAGACATTTCATTAAGAAATGGAAAGGGACTCACAAAATCCCATATTATAACAGTGAAACAATCCTTGATGGGAGAAAGAAAAAGTGCCTGTAAAGACTTCTCCATGATATCTTGGACCAGTCACCAAGTCACATGTGCAACTCAAGACATTAACAAAGCACATTTAGTTCTAAGATTAGAGGGAGGAATCTCAGTAACAAGTTGAAACACTCTTCCATTCTCCTCAGATCTTGAATCCTCATTGTCTATCACTTAAGGAGAAATGAAACATATTCCATTATTTTTTTAAAAGATTTATTTATTTATTCATACAGAACTGGGGTATAGGCCAGAGATGCGGAGAGTGAGAGGATTCACCAGAGACAGAGTGGGGAGCAGAACAGGCAGATCGACGAAGTACACTGCTGAGGGGAGCAGCGGGCGGGTCAGGAGAGGTCTGCCGCGCCATGTGGTCACCTCTGGGGCAGGTGGGGATTGAACTCATGCAGAATTGGCTTAAGCTTCTTAGTGCTGTGCTTTAACCCGCTGTGCCACCAGGCAGAGCCATATTCCGTTATTTTTAAAAGCAAGGTTAGGCCCTCCCTGGTGGTACAGTGGGTTAAAGTGCAGCAGTGTAAGAAAGCTATCTGCTATAGTGCCAGTTCAATCCCCAGCCCTGGAGGTGACCCACATGGTGCGATAGGCCTCTATGACACGCTGCTACTCCCCTCAGCAGTGTACTTTGTCGAACTGTCTGTTGTGCTCCCCACTCTTACTCTGGTGAATCCTCTCACACCCCCTTGCCTCTGGCCTACACTCCAGTTCTGTATGCATAAATAAAATCTAAAAATAATAATAATAAAATAAAATAAAGTTTAAATGTGCAAAATTGTAAGAGGATTTAAACTTTAAGGTGGTGGAGTATTGGTCAAAGTTTCAAAATTGATGTTGATGTCTTTGTATTTTGATTTGTTAAGGGGAATATTGAAAGCAGGAAGTCACTGGGTATATGCAGGAAGCAAAACAAAAAAAGTTTTGGACTTGGAAAGCAGGTACAAATGGAGGCTGGGGATGACAGAAGAAATCTATCAACTATCATAGCTATAACCAGTTGCTCTATTTATATGAACCTGTAACTGGGAAAACAGAAACTGTACAAATTATTGCAGTGTCCAGCATGGTTCTATAAGCCAAGTAACTTCCTGGGAAACTTACTCAGTACTGACCTGAGCCCTTGACAACAATGCCCTCTGGCATAATCCCACAGAGAACCCACTTCAAGGTCATCCTGTGCCTGTACTGTCCTCCAGAGAAACCCACAGACCAGCAGAGTTAATTACACTAACAGCCAAGGAAATTATATTCACCCACTATGCCTAGTAAGATGAATATCTCTCTTCCTTAGTCACAGAGGGACGTTAATGGTATTTTTATTAACTTGTGACCTGTTGACTGCTATTATAATCTAGATTGTATGCATAAACCAGGTCGAGTATCACAGATATGATTATGGAGCAATTATTGTGGCAGACACTGGGCTTCTAATCATTGTTGCCAAAGAGAATGTGTAAGACTTCAAACTGCCTTTTGTAGTTCTTCAAGAAAGAAACTCTCAGGATCAAAGTTTATATGGTCTCATTGTGTCTTCTGGAAATTACAGTTTGTGATTTCTCTGATTAGGCTGGCAAACAAACACAGGTTTTAAAAGAGAAGAAAACTATAAAAGATAGATGATGACTAGAGTAATGTAAGATTTTGGCAGCTCAAGGTTGAAATTTTTCCTTGTTGAATTATTTTGATGAAAAATATATGCAGTTTGCTAGCAATTTTATTTGTGCAGTTATCCCTAACAATCAGTGACCAGATTATATTCTGGTCTATTATTTTGGCAATGAGAAAATTTAGCTCTGCAATTATGTACTATGTAGTATGAAATATAGCATTAAGTACGTTAGTCATGTTCTTTGTAGTCACATATTAATGGTGATGTCATCAAGGTTGCCAAAATATCTTCAGAGTCGATAGCTAAAGATGCTGATTTATATTCTGTAAAGTGCATTATTTATTCTGCAAGTGCATTATTTATTCTGCAAAGTGCATTATTTATAATCACAACCCATCTTCCCCTTAGTTGAAGCAGAGTTTATGCAACCCCTTTTAAACTGCTGCCTTTGCATGTAGGGTGAGATCAGAAGGGACAAATGGTTCCATTAACATGGTAAATTATAGTATTAACTGACTTGACTGGAAGCAAAAAACACTATATCTGAAATCTTGCCATCCTAATTTAGAAGTCACAAGTGGTTTAGATTAAAAAAAAGAAAGAAAGAAAGAAAGAAAAAAATAACAATAATCTGCCCTTCCAAGTTCTTAGCTCAACTAAATGTTTGAACTCTGAGCTAGATCAGTTCTACTTGAACTTTGGACAGCCTGTTTTCAAATAGGACTATTCAAGAGTAGAGAGAAAGGAGGCATTGAAAACAGAAAGATTGCTGTTGAGTCCCTGGGGTTCTGGGCAAGGAGAACTCACAATGCATACAATTGATCTTCTGTCCCAGGGCTGACACTCTCACTGATCTCTCCATGATCACCAGTGTAACCTTTCTTCTTCTGTGCCCAGTGTTAGAAACAGGATGCTCTTAAACATAAAGCCACTAATTTAGGGTAGTTTGCATTAGAAATGAAGCTATATTCTGCTATTAGTATCCTGCTGAGATAACGATGTTTTCCAAGCTTTTAAAATAAACTATTGATCTTATTTTATGGTAAGTTTAATGATTTTCATGGTGGCATAAATAAGAAAGATAAAATAAATATTGGAGGATAATTTATAGTGACACACATGTTATGTGCATTGAAAAAATCAGACTATGAATCAGAGACTGGTTACAAACCTGACTTTGCTACTTATTAACAATGTGAAATTGGGTACATTATTTAAGTTTTCTGAGCCTCAATAAAGTATCTTCTCCTGCAAAAATGATTATGAAAATTCAATGAACAAAGCATAAAGCATACCTGACATAGTTCCTGGGACACAGTGTACCCTCAACTCTGTAAATATAATTTTCCTTGCCTCTCATATCTCTTCTTGCTAAACTTTAAAGCTTTAAGTGCATAGAATGCCATATTTTAAGCGAATGGCTGGAGGTTAGAAAGAGGCCAAATGAATTTTAGCATGATTTTTAAGATGTAGTAGAAAAACATCTTGCAGCCTGAAAAGAAAAATGGAATAGTTCAGTTTTAACTGTTTAACACCATTTTTTACTATGTGATTATTTCCCCCTTTTTGTAACTTTACCAAAAGGGACAAGTTATTCCACCACTGAACTTTCATCATTATAAGGAAAAAAATAAACATGAGAGCATGTTATCTTTTTAAAATGTACTAACATTTGAATACATATTGCCTTGACTGATTTGATTGCCTTTATTTCACTATTCCTGTAGTACCTACAACCTAGGAAATTAAATAGTTAAAACAACAATTCTGGAGAAAAGTTAGAGTTCTGTAATTCAGAGATCCCAGGAAGTCATAGAAGAGGGAAGTAAATTGTATACCAATGGAGTTGCATAAATAAGAGCAATCATCTCATAATTATTTTAGAGTCTCTATTAATATAATTAAGTAGGGTGTGATATCATGTACAGATACAATTTACTCTCTTATGCTTATTTTTATTTACCCAGGTTGTCTACAGCCCTTCAGGAAGTCTTTTAAAACAAAACAATCAATTAATTCCCTTAGCATTGAGAAGGTGAAAATGAGAAAGGCTAGCACATCTTGGGTAGGTTTAATGCATCAAACTGAAAACGTATACAACAGGGATTAAAGAGTTAGTGAGAATTTGATTGGGCAAAGAACCTCAATTGTTTTAGCTTTTATAGGTCAGATCTTCCCCCATGGTTTGTGTGGTGCATGTGTTTGTGTTTGTAATGAGTTAGCTAAATATCAAACACACACTAAATATATCAATATGTTCTATGAATTTGGGTTTGTCTATGACATTGCACCCTCCCATTAGTATGGAGATTGGCACTGAAATGAACATTGTGTTGAATTGAAAATACATGAGCTGGCTGTTGATATGTAGTGAGGGGTCCTTCTGATTCAGCAGAAATCACCTTCCCATTTCAGAATTAATAGCTTAGTGTTATAGCATTTTAATCATCCCCTCAAAGTGAAGCCTACTATATTAATGTTAAATGGTGAAAGTGTATTCACTATACGGAAAATGAGTTAGCAGCTAACAGAGAAGAAAGGTATCTTCTAAACACAATGAAGGAATTACATTACTTACCTCAGTGAAAACTCTCTGCCTGTCTGTGCTCATGGTGCTCAATGACCTTCCTTTGATTAAGCTATCCATTGAAATGAGGATACTTTATCCATTTTTGTGACGTTTAGTCTTTGATTTGCACTGAACATTCTGGTACTAGTGTAGTTAAAGGGCGATCTATTGAGGCTTTTCTACAGTTCCTATCTACCAAAACCAGCTCAAAGATGGCAGTTTATCAGCATCTACTCCAAATCTCTTGCAAATGAAGGTCAGGATAAAAGAAAAAAAAAGTTATAGTTAACATCCTAAGATTTTATCTTTCCATTATGATTCAAGCTCTTCCTATACCTGTCAAGATTTATTAAAATTTTAAATCTCATTCCATATACCTTTATATATTTAGTGAAAGTACCCACCATGTACCCACCAGTCATTATCATGTAGATGGACTTATAATTAGCATATTTAACAAGGCCAGGCTGGACCTCAAGGTATATATTTTTGGATCATCAACCAAAAAACAAAGCTTATGTAGGTTGTTTTATTAATGAGTGCACACGCACTAGTAACCATTATTCCTATTATTCTTACTTGTAATGACAATGAAGATGCCAGAACATGACAGCACATCATATCACAAAGAAAATATTTAGTTATTTATCATCAGAGCATCTATTTCTTTGTCTTTTGAGATCCCTAGAGTAAAGGAAGACACACATAAACAAACACTTCTTGTGCTTTTTTTTTTTTTTTTTTTTTTTTTTAATAACCAGGGAAGCCAAGGCAATGTATGGTGTTCATGGAATTTTACAAATTATCTCATAAGTAAATGGATGTGTGTGAGAGAGCAGAGGTATTTCTCCATTTCTTATTCATTCTATTCATCTTCCAGAGTGATTTCTGGTTCTCTGAGAGCTGACATGACCATGCTGTGTTGGCATGAATTAAACAGGGGGTCCTTGAATTGAGTAAATAACTGGTTGGCTTCTCCAATTTTGGGCTGTAGTGTTTCTACCTTCCCATAACAATTCTCCTTTCCTACATTTTTTTTAAACTAACATATTAAATTGAAGTAGGACCTATATTACAGAAATTTATATGAATTACAAGTGTATGCTTTGATGGATTTCACAAAAAGCACACACTTTTGTAAGCATAACTCAGACTAAGAAAAAAAAATGCTTGGTCCACATTGTGTCTGTGTGTCTGTACACAAACACATACACACATACACACCTACCAACGCACAAGAATATTACTCAGTGATCAAAAAATATGAACTCATGCTATTTGTGGCAATGTGGATGGACCTTGAAAAAATAAGGCTAAAGTGAAATAAGTCAGGAAAAATATAAACACCTGATGATGTCACTATCATATGAAATATAAATTAACTAAATTAATATTAAGATAAAGATAAACTGAAAATCTAGCTTTTGATAGCTGACTACAGAAGCAACAAGGAAGAGAAGGAGTTAGAAGTGGAAAGAATAAAAAGGGAAGGAAGCACCATGGTCTATGGTGGTGGAATATGTGTGAGTTGTGGTGGGTGTACTATGGCTGTAATATCTGAGGGAATACCCCAGTATTACTTCAATTAAAATTAATTAATTATTAAAACCCCTATTTACATACCAACACTAACTGCTTTCCCTACAGCTCAATTTCTGAGTCATATTCTAAACTTCTTTTTCTCTCATACCTGCTAATTCAGCCAAATACAATCACTCTGCACAAGTGAGACAAGGATGTTCCCACAGTCCGCTGTTTCTACACATTACTGTCCTTGAATGGGGCCTCTTCCTTCCACCAACCCACTCTTTCCATTTTACTACAATGCCTCTTATTTCAGAAATCAGAAGTGCTTTCTTTCTTTCAATTCTTATGCAATGTGTTCTGATGGCACTTAAATCACCCTCCCTGAAGTAATTTCCCTTTAGTTATTAAGGGAAGTTCAGTTGTTCTGTTTCATCTGGTTATGTGATAGCTAGGGTCATTCCTAAAGGAAAGAGGAAAAGCACTGTATAGTGCTTTGCATAAAGAAGGCACTCAATAAATATTTGTAATATTCAAATGAATATTTATGTGTGTGTGTGTTTTACTATAGTCCCTGGATTGTTGAAATGCAAATTCACCCCGAAGACAATACCCCCCCCCTTTTTTTCCCTGAGCCAAATAATGACAACAGTCTCCAGCTGGGAGAGATGAAGTCAAGTCAGGCAAAGAATTGTTCGAAATCTCTTTGAGTGACACAACCCATCATGGCCTAGATAGATGCTGCTTATTATACCTAAGGGATCTATATTTTCCAAGGAAACTTATTTCTGCAAGGAAAAAGAAAGATTTGTATCAATTTGCCAATTTTTACTCTCCCAAAATTATATTGATTTGTATTGGATTATCTTCAAAAGTTTCCTTGACACAAATATTTTTCATCAGACTGGCTAAACTGAATGACATTTAACATACGTAGAAGCCCTGCAGGTTCAGCAAAATAAATGCAACATGATTTACAAAGTTCTTTAAGGCATTGTTGGAGACAATGTGATAATATAGGGAGCATAGGTTTAAGGGTTATCAGGATGGGAGTGGAGAAGGGAAGTGAAGGAGCCCAACGGAGCATGGTGGAGATTTTGGGGGCACTTGTGGTAGGAAGGGTATGAAAGGATACATTAATAGAGGTTTAAAATATATAACTGCCAGAACAGATATAAAGATGAAAACTTACTTCATCTCAGTAAACATAATAATAGAAGAAGAAAACAATCATTGGCAAGGATTGAGATATTAATTATGCTTCTTGCAATCAGTACAGATTTATTAATATGCCTTAATCTTCTGAAGTCTTAGTTTTGTTACCTATACAAAGGGTAATATAAGTAATTTTCAAGCCTGATATGAACATAAAATAACGTACCCAAAGTATGTAATGTCATGGCTGAATTTCAGCTTAAGTCTTTTCTTTTACTGGGAGACTTCCCTCCCCCCAATTCTGCTTTCATAATACACTTCATTTTTACTTTTTAAAAAGGTATTTGAACAGTCACTATTGTAATTGTTTGCTTTGTGGAATCTCTGTGAAAAATGTTCCATGTTGGCCTGTTACATACCCAATATTTACATAATGCTTGATGCAGAGTTCATCATTGAAAATATTTATCCAAAATAGCTAATGAGTGATTACTTCCAATCTTGTGAAGGAACGTATTCCTTGGAATAGGTAATTGGTATATAGATGAAATACATGTGCTGTACACACACAAACACAACAATGCCTCTCCTGCCTCTTGAAAATTACATTACTTTAAAGTCATGACCGAAATAAATTCCATTTAAAACTCATTTCCCACAGGTTCTTCTAAGGAGTTTGACATGAATGGTAAATATCGCTTACTGAATAAAACACAATACACATTTAATAATATTACAGTTAGCATCTTCAATGCTCCCACAGGTCCTATACAGCTTCCTAAAGAATTGGATATTCCATAATGTTCTTATTATAGGTATTTCATTTAAGAAATGGTTTCTAAATAAGCTTTGGCCTTAAATCAATTCTGTATAAGCCTAACATGAAAACTAGGAAATCCTAGTTAGGATCATTTAACCAATACAAATTTACATATAATTTTACCACCTTTAATAATCTATCCTGTATTATTATATGATGATTATAATTTGTATTTTAGATAGCAGCCATAAACTGAAGTCAAAGATATATCAACATTATGTCTGGGGCAAGTAATTTTGTGTTGGGGACCGAGGCCGGCATCTTGCATCTGTCCGCATCTTGCACCATAAAAAGGTGAAATGGAATCCGGATAGAGAAAAACATCCGGGTTGCAAAAGGCATGTGGAAAGAGTTCCCTGCCCCCACCTTTTCCTTTTCCTCTTTCTTTTCTCGCCCATTTTTGCACCTCGCGAGATCAACTGCCAACTGCCACCAAAACGTGCTGCATTTCTATTGGCCTTCTCCCTTCCTGACTTCTGCATCCCCCTCCTCCTGTATATAAGCTGAGGTAAAAAAAACCAATAAAAGTTTTTTTCTTTCTGCTGCTGCACGTGCGTGACTGATTCTTTTGTTCCCCGGACCTGGGACCCCAAATCTCCGGCCTTACTGGTCAAGGCCCCCCACAATTTTGTGTTTAATTTCAATGTGAATATTTTTATCATTCAAATATTCAATGTCTTCATTTCAATTGTCTGCCACTGATAGCTATATTTGTAACAAAACAAAAACCATTTAAAATATGGAATCAGGCCCTCCCTGGTGGCGCAGCGGGTTAAAGCATAGCACTGAGAATCTAAAGCCGCTTCCGCATGAGTTCGATTCCCGCCTGCCCCGGAGGTGACCACATGGCGTGGCAGACCTCTCCTGACCCACCCGCTGCTCCGCTCAGCAGTGTACTTCGTCGATCTGCCTGTTCTGCTCCCCACTCTGTCTCTGGTGAAGCCTCTCACCGCCCCTGAGCCTCTGGCCTGTACCCCAGTTCTGTATGAACAAATAAATAAATATTTTTAAAAAATATGGAATCAAAAACAATGAAAATGGGAGGAAAGAAGCTGGAAGTTGGTTGCTAATGGGAAATTTGTGTGTGTGCAGTGTGGCCAAAAAGTATTCAGTCTTTTCAAATAAAGTAATTAGCAACATCTGGGAAAACTGGTATTTATTTTCATAAATTTTTGATTTCTAAATAATTGGGTGACCCCTCTATCCTCACTAATTAAATGCCTTCCTTGGCAACTTTGTGCAGATCTGAGCTGAGTTACTACTTTTAGTAGTCAATCCTCAAATTAAAAAAAAAAAATCACTGAAAAATGTGATTCACACATTTGAGCAATTAACTAGGATATTTGAAAGAATATGCTAAGGAAAGTTTTGCCTACTCTCTAATCCATGTCTGGAGAAGAACTGCATTCTGCCAAGTTTTATGTTTACTGAATTTATTTATTTTACTTTTTTTTTTTTTTAAGAGCTTGCATTGACTGAGACATTTAAAATACAAAATAGTAATTAAGAGTGTTTGAGGCAGCTCCAGCTGGCTTTGGAATAGCTCCCAATAGGTAGGCTGACATTTCTACCCTCTAAGAATCCCTGCTTGGATGCAGTTTGGAGCAATCAACCTTGATTCCACCCACCATTTGATTAAACAACAGAGAAGCTGCAAATAGTAAAAGTCACTTCTCTTGGGTCAGCTTAAACTGACAGCAAATGCAAGAAAAGAGAGTGATGGTAAAAGAGATTATGAATTAGTATAAAAACAACTTATCAAATGGCATTCTTCAAAGTGAGCATTAAGTTGGTCAATGAGCCTTCTAAATGTAGAAATGACATTATCATCTACATAACAGCATGTCTTGGAAAGATAGTTTGATTTTCATTCAGAAATATGCCCAAGTAAAAACTGAGATAAACAGCCACCTGTCTGCAAAGTTTTAGGTATGGTTTATATGTTGACTCAAGGCTGAGATATTGGAGGGACAGAAGTGAGGAAAAACTTTACAACACAAGATTTCTCTCTTCTGGGAACTTACTAGAAAATTGAAAAGACATAATTTGTTCACTTAGAACAATAAGTAAAAATGCTATGCAGTGTATGGTTATGGTTAACTATCAAAATATATGTATTATATAAAAACATATGCACATACATGCAAACATATGTACCTACACATATATTCACACACATGAATATGCATACACACATACATATATGTAAACATCAGCTTTGGGAAATACATAAGAACAACTGGAAAATTTGGGTTAGTGATAAATCCAGGGAAGAAACAGTTTGTTAATATTACTGTTAACTAACTAAGTGCAGGCAATAGCAATTTCTGGGGCCTCAGCTTTCTGTGTGATGGATAGGAACTGTTCTATAAGTTCTCAGGTCATTTCCAGGTTTTCTACTTTTGTTTTCATCACCTGGTAAGCCATAAAATTTATGACTGAGAGATTGTTATTAAATCTGGAGAGGTTTCAGGATGGTTATTGGGAAAGTGGGAAGATTACATGGGGTTAAAGAGAATGATTTCTCTAGATGTCTACTGTCGGTTAGGAGTCTAGAATCCTGGGGTTCAACTCCAGTTTCCTACAAGATGATATAATGACTTTAACAACTCAGTTTCTCTCTCTAGATTTCAGTTTTCCATATGCAAAAGTGAGAGCTTTGAACAAGCAATGGCTAATCTGTGTTCTATTTGTTGTGTTGCTTTGATTGTGTGTGTCAGTTCCCAGGCATTTCATCTGCACCCTTTATTATGTTAAAGTCTGGCCTTGGTTGCTCTTCACTATATTTTGTTAGGCTGACAGCAATTTCAGGCCCTCTATTGCATGTTATCTAGACATTCACTGCTGGTCTTGTCTGTTCCTCATTACATAGCAATTTATCACATGTCCTCTGCTTCCATTTCCAACAATTATCTTTCTACTTTTTACTTATCTACTCTTCATTTTACAATCAATCTCTTGTCTTTTTCAGACTTAGTCTTCTTTCACACCATATCTTTCCTCTCAAAGCATCTTAAAGTATTAGAGGGTATACAAACATATCTTAAATATTAATTAGAAAGCTCTATGACAGTAACTTTTTTTTTCTATTTTAGGAAATATCTTCATGTGTCTTAGTCATTACTGAATTTTAGATGTGAACTACTGGAAATGGAATGAAAATTGAGGCCTAAGATAACTGACTTTTGAATCTGTGCTATGAAGTACTATGTTATAAAGTTTATAAAGTGAACATATTCTGTATGGTCAGTGAAGGGAAGTATTTTAAGCTTCCCTCCCCCAAGATTTATTTATGCACAAAGAACTGTGGTACAGGCCAGGAGTATAGGGGAGTGAGAAGAATCACCAGAAACACTTCTGAGGGGGGCAGTGGGGGGAGACAGGAGAAGTCTGCTGGGCCATGTGGGTCACCTCTAGGGCCAGGATAGAACTCACGCTGAAGCGGCTGCAACGAGCTTTCATTGCTGCATCCTAATCCATTGTGCCACCAGGAAGGGCTCTATTATAAGCTTTAATGATAGCTTCAGCTAGTGTTTCAATTTCTCTACTAATTTTCTCCTCAAAATGCCCAGATCCTTCCCATCTACAGCTCACACACTCCATGTGTGAAATACAAAAACTCTTTTCTCATACTTCTCTGTCCTTGGTCTAACCCAAATATAACAGTAGAAAGTCTTCCTTTAGAGTCACTGCAATGTTGTCACTCTTTAGCAACAGCACTGAATTACTTAATTGTATTGTTTATCAAGTTAAAATGCCCTGTGAAAGTTACTTAATTACCCTGAATGAATTTGTTTCTCTGTAAATAAGAATAATGCTCTTTCATAGTATTGCAAGAGTCAAGAGAGATAATATATGTAAAACAACTAACACACTACCTAAGAAATGTCATGAACCTAGTAAATGACATCTTTCTTGATAGAATATAATGTATATTTAACAATAGTTTATTCAAGTATTTTGAGTACCCATTTTTTAGTGATTCATTATTCTAATTGAGTTTCCCGACTGGCCCTCTACTAATTTCTCACTTTTCTTAAGCTTTTTGGTTTTTGACATCAAACCTAATAAGATCTCCAAATCTGAGTTCATCGCCCTTGACTTTGACCTTTGACATATCTGATTCCTCTAATTTGACATATTTTCTTCACTTTGGGCTATTGTTTTTTTCACTCAAAACTCCACCCCAAACCTAAAGCCTTCACAAAATTTTTCAGTTAACAATTTCTTATTTCTTCAGTCACTAGCAATTCCATTCTCTTCATTGGCAATTACTTCAAATTATATCCACATAGGCTTAAAGGCTTGAAAATATTCTATGTAGTATATAATTTCATTAAAGTATGCCCATCGTTCACATCGTCATATGAAATTTGAAGTCATTATTATTATTCTTATTATTATTGCCTTTTATGGATCTCTATCCAGTTTACCGAACAAGCGAACTATCCCTCTTCTCAAGTCCTTTGTATTTTTTTTAATGTTTCTTCTTGAAAAGGTGATACATTATATCACAGATCTCATTTCCACTATTAATCACCAACAGAAATGCTTGGTTTCATTTTCAGATTCCTTAAAATGCTTCACCATCTTACGTCATTCTAAAAACAATGCTTCTATTCCCTTTTCTAGGAAGGGTCTGATGTATGAAATGACATTTCATTTTGAGTGATTGTACTGATTTATAGTCTAGTTTTCATTCTTAATTATTTGTGATTATTTTAAGAAGCTGTATCAAAAGATTGTGTGGACAGCATGAATTTCAAGGGGGGTTATTACTATTGTTTCAGAAATACTATCATATTTATTGACTATTTCTCTAAACAGTAGAAAGTTTTTATTGAACAGTGAACACTTTGAGCATTGCATTTCATATTTGGGGATTAAAAAGGTTATATGTAAAATAAATCTGGCAATATCAGCTTGGCTCAGTCCCATTCCATAAACCTCAGCTCACGTGAAGCTTCAAGATTGATTTCTCAATATTCAATTTCTCAGTGGAGCAAATAGTCACAGCATGCATTAGATTCTGCTCTTAAATAAAAGGCATTAGCATTTGCTCCTTCACACATAATGATATTGCCTAGATCCTCAATTTGCTTTGGATTTTCTCCATCTTTTCCATGTTCCACATTATCTCCAAAGTCAAAGAAAATTCAGTGCA
Organism: Condylura cristata; assembly: GCF_000260355.1. Lineage (NCBI taxonomy): Eukaryota > Metazoa > Chordata > Mammalia > Eulipotyphla > Talpidae > Condylura > Condylura cristata. The sequence continues at coordinate 36,754,554 of NW_004567104.1, forward strand.
TGGGAGAGTCACAGCAGTGTAGAATAGAACATGAATCTATTTGATAAAAAATAAAAAAATCCATGGTACTTTATAAACTATGAGGCTAATTTTACCACCTTCTATCAGGCACCATTCCCATTGAGATCAGTGTGAAGTTGGTTCCATTGAAGAGAGTAAAATACAATCCAACCAGCATGTAGAAATTTACCTGTAATCCCTGTACCACCACTGAAATCTAGCTACTTCTGACTTGGATGAAGACACATACTAATGCTGCACAACAGGTGTAGGAAAGAAATAGAATATTCTTGTCGGTGATTTTTCAATATGTTTTAGACTTAGGGCTATAAAATGCCAGGGAGATTTGTTCCTTTTCAACACAATATAAAATCAGAAATAAACGTGTTGGGATGCAATTTGCTAAAGGCAAAGTGTACTGTTAGAATACACTATACTAGTTTTATCATGTACATACAATTTATATCTAATATCTTAAACTATTTTAGGTGTAATTTCTTTGTGTGCTTCATTTCAAAAGCAATAATTGATTTCTGTTAGACTGAGAGGACATTGTGCAGTAGCTATGATGACCACCACTTTTGTTTATTTGTAACTCTATTATATAAGTCAGTCGGTCTGTCTGCATGCAAGCATGCAGGTATATGTTTAAAAGGTGCTGTAGACTTAGCACAAAAACACTCCAGGCAGGAAGAAAGCAGTGATCACAGATGTCTTGCCTCTTCTTCAGGGTTTTCGCCTCTCTATTTGCTTCAGCCTCGTCCTAGTCAGCTGCTAGGAAAGGAGCAGGAGGGAAAGGAATACTCTCCAGCTGAGATGGCAGCTGCCACTCTCCCACTGGTGCCCTCCAGCTTTCTAATTACAAGGTGGACAAGTTGCAAGGAGAAGTTTACTAGGAAAGCAGAAGGAAAACAAAACAAAAACCCAATTGAAAGAAATAAACAGAGAGGAGCAAATACATTTCCATAAAGTAGCCATTTTAAGACTTAAAGTCTATACACAGCCTGGCAGTGACCTAGACACAAGTTATGTTTCTGTCTTCACTGAATCTTCCATCTGAGTAAATGCCAGAGACGTTATCTCTGGGTCCATTTATCCTGACCTCAATATTAGATCTAGAATGAGTCTCAGGACACTCTTGAGACTGTGATGGGTTTCCTCCTAATAAAGGGTATATTGAATTTCCCCACTAACTCTGGGAATTAATGCTAAACTATAATTTGTTCTTACTTTACACTTATACTTCCAGCACTTCTCTCATAGACCTTGGCTCAGAAAGAGGAGAGAACAGCCCTTCCTGGCCCATTACCAACCTATATTTTGTCAAGCTAATCTGAAAATGTGTAAAATCTCTACTGTTCTTGACCCACTTAGGACATTCTGTTAGTTCTTCTGAAAGAAGCTAGGGAACATTCAGTAAACTGGCTTCACTCCATAATTGAAATTCATTTTTCTCATCCGAACATGTTATGAGTAACCACCCTTGTCAAGAATCACATCCCTTGCTTCTAGAATGCCTTCTTATTATATCTGCTCTTGGATTATTCATCAAGGTCTTTATTTCTTCCCTCTCATCTTCTCACTGTAGTCATTTCTGCACACCCTTTCAGATGATGCACTTCAGCCTCTAGCCTAATTATAAACTGGTAAAACATGTTGCTTAGGAAATGAAGAGCTCAGTGTAAGTGTGAAATGTGGAAGATTCCATCAAACAATTAATTATGGATGTAGATAAATGTTAACACTTAAAAAGGAACCTCACCCTACATATTGGCTCCTTGATAGATAAGATGGGATTTCTCTACATATAAAGTTGGTGAAGTTAGAATTGAAGACTGGGAGTGGCATTTGAGTCTAACTCTTTATAACCTAAATCCAATCACTGACAAATTGTGCTGTTACTGTTGCTATTGTTATTCATCTTAAACTCTTCCTTATTTAATTCTTTTAACTTTAGTCCAATTGCCAGATTAAGCTTGGCTCTTCCAGTGCCTTCTAGACATTTCCCCTTATCTCTCTTTAGCCCTTTTTCTTATTCCTTAGACTCTCTAGTTTAAATTTTAAAAACATTACTTTCATATTTTTCCTGTATCTCTATGCCCAGGAAATTATTTCCAAATTATTTTATCTGCAACTAACTTTCAGTTCTTTACCTTCCTCATGTTTTTCAGTATACTTCGTAATATCCCAGATATGGTCTTTGTGACTCTAACATCCTGGAACAAAATACCTCCCAGTTTTTACTTCCAGTTTTCTTTAATCAGACACCTTGTATATCAGTCTACTTTTACATTTCTCACACATATTGTGGACTTTTCTACCTTTCCTGCCTCTTCTAACTATTTATCCTCTTACACAAATGCCATTCTCATTTCAACATATGCAAATTCTACACCAGCTAAAAGTAAACTCTAACTATTAAAAGAAAGATTTTTAATCCAGTCATCTACTTTTGGGCATTTGGGCTGCTTCCATGTCTTTCCAATTGTAAATAAAGCAGCAATAAACATGGGGGTACAAGTATCTTTTTCAATCAGTGTTTTTGTGTCTTTTGGGTAGATACCTAGGAGTAGGATTGCTGGGTCATAGGGAAGCTCCATGTTTAGCATTTTGAGGAACCTCCAAACAGTTTTCCATAGTGGTTGTACTAGTTTGCATTCCCACCAACAATGCAGGAGAGTTTCTTTTTCTCCACATCCTCACCAACATTTGTTGTTGCTAGTTGTTTGAAGATGTGCCATTCTCACTGGGGTGAGGTGGTATCTCATTGTGGTTTTAATTTGCATCTCCCTTATTACAAGTGATGTTGAACATTTTTTCATATGCCTGTTGGCCATCTGCATTTCCTCTTTGGAGAAGTGTCTTTTTAGCTCTACTACCCATTTTTTGATGTGGTACATATATACAATGGAATATTACTCAGCAACCAAAAAAGAGAAACACATGTCTTTTGCAGCAACTTGGATGGAGCTGGAAAAGATCATGCTTAGTGAGATAAGCCAGAAAGAGAAAGAAAAATACTGGATGGTTTCACTCATAGCAGGAGTATAATGGACCAGGCGAGAAAATAACAAAAATAATGAACAACCATAGACCAGAGACATTCTGTGGGGGTGGAGTGGGGAATGGGACCAAAAACGGGGGGGGGGAAGGGAGGGAAATGCACGGGACTATGGTGGTGGCACAGGGGTGATTTGGTGATAGGAAACCCGTGGGGATTACAATTGAGATGAAAAAAAAATGTGCAAAATGATGTAAAAATAAACTTTAAAAAAAAAAAAAGAAAGATTTTTAGTCATTATTACAATATGTTCCAAACACTTAGCAGAACTCCCGCATACAGTTAAGCTGTTCAAGAAGAATGAAACAATGCAAATAATAATAATAATAATAATAATAATAATAATAAAGTATCTACATGTATATTAATGATAGTTCTGTTGACTTCTAAACTATGCCACTTTTGTACCCTGATCTTTTCTTGGATTCTTATTTCTCCTCCTAAATGTGACTTCCTCATTTCTCTGTAATCTCCAAGGCTAACTCAAGACTCATCACTTTATATATATTTTTTCTTATTATGCTTCATCAAATGCATTCTTTGATTCCTCATAACTAACCAAGCCATATCACACAACCTGGCCCTTGATTATGCACCATCTTTTATGGTTCTTTAATCATTTCAAAGAATGTAAATCTCATCTGCTCAAATTGACAACTCTATAACTTCTCAAGGGCAGAGAGTGCCTTCTCTATGGCACACAAATCTATCACAGTGCTAAGTCTACATGGGGAAATGGTTGTTAGGATTGACCTCTAACTGAATAAAGTCAACCTGCAAAACTTTAAAAAATAAAATGCTGACCTTTATAACTGAGAGAATGGTGGGCAAATCCTACGGATCATTCTTTCTTCAGTAACAAGGATTCCTGTCTCTAGTGAGGGAATGTGCTTGAAATAAAATGCTATTTTTAGTTCCTTTCAAAATTCTAGATGAATATGTTGTATTCAAAGTAGTAAACCTAAGCTGACCATTCCAAATATCTAACTTTGTTCTATCTATATGAGGATGTGTGGAGAACTTTTTAAAATACAAAGCCCAAGACTACTGGCTCTTGAGATTGTTTCTCACCTTAGTCTCTGTTTTCTTGAATCTAGTTTTTCCTGAATTGCCTCATAAATGTGCTGCTCCAGCTTTTCATTGCTAGTTGTCTCAGAAGTGCCTCTGGAATCTATTATTTCAATTTCTCTCTCTTTCACTTAATATCTGTGTTCCTAAACTATTAAGCTTTCTTCATTTATATGAAGGGTATAGTAAGTACTTGGTTGCTGTGTAGATAACAGTCAAGAAAATCACTTAATACTGTTTAGCTCATAGTGAAAAGGAAATAAATATTAGTTATTTTATTGCTGAAAATAGCATTATGACCCTTTTAGATAGTGAAAATAGTTTTGTTATATAAATCATGCTTTTGTATGTTCTACAGAACAATTGTTCAAATTACTATGTGAAAATAAAATATACGTAAGAACTTCTTAAAATTTTATAATAATACCCCCATGTCTAGAAAATTCAATAGGTTACAACAATAATATTAAATTATGAAAATTTGGTAGGCTATATTTTATCAGGTGATAAGAATTATACAACTAATTTCTTTTTCATTTTTCTTGGTTGCATGGAAGTTCAGAATTAAAATAATTATTAATCCTTTCTTGCATATTAACTGGGGAGGTTAGTATACTTCTCTTTCACCTACATTAATTTATGGTTTTATTATTATTTAATGTAGCAATATTGTTATATTATGCTTCTCATTTGTTTCAATCTTTTAAAGAAATAAGATACTTTTAAAATGGCAAATAATTGTTGAGTTGAATCTTCTCTGCCTGTCAGAATTTGGTCATTTAATTATTTTCAAAATTTATTTTTGAGAAGATAATTAGAATTTAGAGGTACATTAATATGAGAAAGTTAAACTATAATACAGTAAGAGAGCTTTCTCTCAATCACTGCCACCATCTGTCCAGTTACATTTACTTAATCACAAATGACCATTTTAATTAGTTTTTAAATGTATGTATACACTCAAATTTTCTGGCTGTGTAGAAAAACAAGCAAGAATATTTATCATTTAATATATTTTTTATAAAAAGAATATTCTTCTCTCTATATATTTACTTGTATATTTCATTTTTGTCTGGAAATTTTCCTAGACTTTTGTTATCAGTGCATGCAAAGCTCCTACATTCATTTTTTATAGCTACCTGCTATATTATTATAGGAATTTCTATAACTGATTTAGCCAATCCATTTAAATTATTTACAATATTATGTTATTATAAACAATGGTGTGTTGATTAACTTCATACATGAGCTTTATGACATGTATAGGTATATTTGTAGGAGAGCCTTCTGAATTAAGATTGCTTAAAAATTATATTCATTTATAATTTTGGTAAATGTTATATTTGATAGTTGGCAGTGGAAAAACCTACAGATTATTTGAGAATGTGATTCTCTACAAGCTCATAAAGTACTATTATCAAACTTTTGGCTTTTGACAAGTTGTAGACCTTTTAAAAATAAGTTTTGAAATCTTATTATATGTTTATATGTGGTTTGAATTTCCTTTTTTTATATTAATTGCCTATATATATATATGAATTTTTCCACTTGTATTACTGGATCATGATCCTTTTGTTTTTCTTCAATGGCTTGGATTCTTTATTATTAGAGAAATTAGCTTTTTGTGTTGAGTTACAAGTATTGTGCTCTCCACCCCAGTTTGTGATATGTCTTTGGAAAAGTTTTAATTTTAAAATGTTATAAAAATGTGTTGTTTGATGATATGATACACATAGGAATTGTTCCAATGAATTCAGTTAAAGGCAGTATATCTTGGAACAGCAAGTTTTTATCTAAGTTACAAAAAGCCTCAGGGTTCCACAAGGCATCATTATGGGGTTTCTTGAAATACAATGGTCAGTCCATTTACACAGTTCTGTGTTTCTAGGATTTTAGTTGTTCATATCCAACTATGATATTAAAGTAACATGTAAAATAAGATATTTTGAAAGAGAAGATAAGAGTTATCATATTCATACAAGTCTTGTTGCAGTATATTTCTATGTATGTTCTATATTATTAGTTATTGCTGTTAATCTATCATTGCCTATTTATAAGTTAAACTTTATCATAGTTTGTATGTTCTGAAAACATTATATAAAGAGTTTAGTATTTCTGTGGTTTCAAGTATCTACTTGAGGTCTTGGAACTACCCTCTATGCATAGGTTGCATGCTACCTTGCAATATTATGGTTGTTTAAATGCTAAAGATACAAAGTCCCATCCTCATCAGACCATGACACAAAACTATACTCAAGGGTAGCTACACATGATGGGAGAATCTTAAAATATGGAAATTTACACAAACTTACAACTACCAACAAGATGATTAAGCTTCAGAACTAGTAGAGATAGGATTTCAGATTTGTTTAATCTCAAACCTTTTAAAGTATTCAAAACCTTTATTTGTTTATGTGTATCCTCAAGCCTTTCTATGCTTATTTAGTAGGCATCCTTTTTTGGATATAATACAAAGGACATATTCTGTATAGTTATCATCTTAATCTATTCTTCATTAGTGATATACATATCTCTAAGTAATAAGATCCATAAAATCTCTAGAGGTTTGGCATCAGCAAGAATATTTAAGACCACCACATAAAACCCCTGCCCATGGAGGAATTATCTCTCCCTACTTTAGCAAACAGTCATGGAGTCATTTCATACAGAATAAACTGTCCCACAAGAAGCTGCTTCTGTTGCTTTACAGTGGGAACTTCCTTATATTGTTTCTTCGTGTGCCTATGCCTTCTTTTCATTGATCTAAACTTGCTTTCAAAAGCTATATAGGATTAATTTTCTCAGTAAGAATATATATTTAAAAAGAGTTATCATATCCTTTTCCACATCCCAGATTCTAAAATTCTGTTCTCTAAAGTAACTTTTATTGTTCCTCTCTCTATATTTTAAGTTGGGGAGTCCATTCATATTCCTGATTGCTGATCTAGAGGTTTGCTGCAGGGTGCCAAGGACTCTTTAAAAAATACCAGTGTTATTGTTAAAAGAAATACAAGAAGTCACCAAGAAATGGAAAGACATCCCCTTCTCATGGACTGGGAGAATTCACATCATCAAAATGGCCATCTTACCAAACGTGATATACAGATTTACTGCTATCCCAATAAAAGTCTCAATATCATTCTTCAAAGAAATAGAAAAAAATATTGATGAGATTCATATGGAACCACAAAAAAACTTGAATAGCCAAAACTCTCATGACTACAAAGAAAGAGAATGGAGGCATCACAATCCCAAACTTCAAGCTATACTACAAAGCCATAATAATCAAAACTTCATGATACTGGAACAAGAACAGATATACAGACCAGTGGATTCAAATGGAAAGCCCAGATATAAACCCACCGGTTTATGGGCAGCTAATCTTTGACAGGAGCAAAGAAAATACAATGGAAGAAAGACAGTTTGTTCCACAAATGGTTCTGGGAAAACTGGGAAGCTACATGCAAAAAAAATGAAACTATATCACTAACTCACACCATGCACAAAAACCAACTCCAAGTGGATTAAAGACCTACACATAAGAATGGAAGCCATAAAATACCTGGAAGCAAAGATGAGTGAAACACTACACGACATACACCTCAGTAAAATCTTTGAAGATACCGCACCCAATGAAACAATAGTGAAGGAAAGGATAAACAGATGAGACTACATCAAGCTAAAGAGTTTCTATACAGCAAAAGAGACACTACTAAAAACAAACAGACATCCCATTGATTGGGAACATTTTTTTTTTCTCACACAAAACTAGCAATAAAGGATTGATCACAAAGATATACAAAAAACTGATGAAACTCAACAAAAATAAACAATTCCATCAATAAATGGGCAGGAGGGCTAAAAAGACACTTCTCCAAAGAGGAAATGCAGATGAAAATATGTTCAACATCACTTATAATAAGGGAGATGCAAGTTAAAACCACAATGAGATATACCTCCTCACACCAATGAGAATGGCACATCTTAAAATAACCTGCAACAACAAATGTTGGTGAAGATGTGGAGAAAAAGGAACTCTCCTGCACTGTTGAGGGGAATGCAAGCTAGTACAACCACTATCGAAAACTGTTTGGAGGTTTCTCAAACTGCTAAACATGGAACTTTCATATGACCTAGAAATCTCACCCCTAGGTATGTACCCAAAAGACACAACAACACTGATTCAAAAAGACACCTGCACCGCCATGTTTATTGCTGCTTTATTTCATGGTATCAACCCAAATGCCCAAAAGTAGATGATTGGATTAAAAATATATGGTACTTATACGTAATGGGATAGGACCAGGGGACAAAATAATAATAACAATGAACAACTATACACCAGAGACATTCTGTGGGAGTTGAGTGGGGAATGAGATAAAAAAAAATGAGGGGTGGGGGAAGTACACAGGACTATGGTGATGGCAATCGGGTGATTTGGTGATGGGAGGCCCACAGGGATTACAACTGAGATGGAATAATGCACAAAATGATGTAAAAATAAACTATTATATTATTATTTTTAAAATGCAAGGAGTATGGTAATTTAATAAACAGCAACAAAGCATTTGTCACCAAGCTAATTTTATTACAACAGATCTCAAATGGCTAATTTCCTTTTACTAATCAGCGAATTAGTTGAATCTCTGATCTGCTTTTAAGGCACTTATACTAATAAAACAGGAACAACAGCAAAAAAAAAAAAAACAAAAACACAGTGTTAAATAAGCATAAGATCTGTATAGGCAAATCAGTGCAGAGATCATGAGTTTAGGTGATCTATGTGCTCCAGATAGTAACTTTCCTATTTTTTTCCTATTTCACCTGAGTCTTTTATTTGGCTTCAAATATGAATCATCCAAATTTTTAAAGGAACATTTCATGAAGTTCAGACTTAAAGCTTCTCAACCTTTGAAACTGGTAGAATAACTAGTGATTGTTTCATTGTATGGACGGAGGGAAAAATAAATAGTATGTAAAAGCAGGAGAGATTTCTGGAAAGTTCATAAATTTCTTAATGACTGTACACATGGAACATTCAGAAGACCTGCAGCCACATGTCTCTTATCAGTGTCTATAATAGCCTACTCTCCCCAGTGTCATGTTTTTTAGGCAAACTAATGACTCTCTAAAGATGGCTATATTACATGTGTATGTATGTTAATCCCTTGTTTGTGAATATTTTATCATTAGTAGAAAAACAGACTTTGCAGTTATGAGTAAGTTTCAAAATATTGATATGGAACAATTATTATGAATCATTCAAGTGTGTCCAATCTAAATCACATTGCTCCCTAAAGAAGAGAATCTTTATAGCCTTAATCAGAGAGTGAAAGACTAACAGACTCACCACAGAAATACAACACTGCTAACTTTGAAGGTATAGTAAGGAATCAAGAAGCTGAGGAATGAAGGCGACATCTGGAAGCTGGAAAAAATCAAAACAGATTCTCCTCTAGAATTTCCATAAAGGAATACAATCCTGCCAACAACTCATTTTTATCCCAGTAAGACTCATTTTAGTCTTCTGGCTTACAGAAGTCTAATATAATTACTCTGTGTTGTGTTAAGCCACCAAATTTGTGACAGTTTGTTACAGTAGCAACAGAAATAAAATATACTGGAAGGACCCAGTACTAAGCCAAATGTTTTCATAGTTTTTTTTGTTGTTTTGTTTTAAGTCTGAAGCATTAAAAGAATTATTCTGTATCAGCAAATTATTGTGGAGCCAAATTCACTTTGTTTGTAGTTATATCCTCATAATGATCTGGGTCCTTTTAGAAATTGCATTATAGCTTGGGATACAATTTAATTATTATTGCTTCAGTTTGTTAACTGTTATCCTGTTGATAATGCTCTAAATCTCTTGCTTCACTCTAAGGGAATTGCTCCTGCACTGGGAAAAGTATTGATTTAGATTTATCTTTACTATGTTCACTTTTAGAAAGCATATTTTTATAGTCTTTTGAAACCTTTTGTTTTACACCTCTGTCCATAGGCCATACCTTTCTATAACAAAGCCCAATGTATACTGTGTTAAGTATGTTTCTAACCTAAGTTAGAGTTCTATTAATTTAGTAAATACTTGGAGGCAGCACCATTTTCCCTGGAAAATTGTGAGCAATGAGATCTGCTTTGGCACCTCCCCCCAAAGATTTAATTTCACAAATGCACCACTACTGAAGTATTCTATGAACTTGCAACAGAAAGGTTGTACTCCATGCCCCTGAACTACCTTTCAAAGAAAAATAATTTTACCATTTACTGAGCAATTATTTTTCATTAAATAATGGGCTAGTTTATGAACATTCATTTACAAGTCTCATAATAAGAACTATATAAAGGAGGATATTGTGAAGTTGTTTTCACATATAAGGAAACTGAGACTCGGTGACAACAAATCACTCAATGAAGTTCAGGTAGCTACTAACTGCTGAAATGAGACTCATGTCTTGACTGGCTTGACTCTAAAACCTGTGTTTACCTATGTGCTGCCTTTAACTGTACAGCTATCATGCCTTTTGAAATTATCATAAGTTTGTGCATCTCACCGTTCCATACTCTGAAACATGGTGAAAACTCAACAAAAATTATTGAATGGAGGGATGAATGTATAAGGGAATTATTGAAACATAGTAAGAGATAATAACTCTTGTTTGGATATGCACAACAGTATATAGGAAAGCTATCATTTAATAGAATCATGAAGAGCTCTAATAAGACCTGAGAGGAAATTGAAGCAAGGGGAAAAGCAAACTTTTTTTTTTAAGATTTATTTATTTATTCATACAGAACTGGGGTAAAGGCCAGAGATGTGGAGGGTGAGAGGATTCACCAGAGACAGAGTGGGGAGCAGAACAGGCAGATCGACAAAATACACTGCTGAGGGAAGCAGCAGGCGGGTCAGGAGAGATCTACCATGCCATGTGGTCACCTCCGGGTCAGGCGGGTTCGAACTCATGCAGAATTGGCTTAAGCTTCTTAGTGCAGTGCTTTAACCCGCTGCGCCACCAGAGAGGGCCCACAAACTTTTTTTTTAATGGATTTTTTTACTTGTAGTTCTTTATAAATGAATTTTACCTGATTATCTCCAATTCTATAGACACACACATACACACACATGCAGACACATAAACTGTAGAGAGAAGAGTCAATGACTTTCCCATGCCCATTCAAATTGGATCAAGCTTGAGGGCAGAGCTGAGAGAGAATTTGGAATTTGAGGGTTTAATCTCAGTTATTTTCAACAAGCTTCCTTGTGCTGAAGTCTAGTTCCCTTTGAAGTTGTTCTTCAAAATGTATTCATTCTATATAGAGTTGTTGAGTGATATTAAATTAACATGTGAAATGACACTAGAGAATAATTTGATGAAGGTACATGATGAGTTTGATGCTATTTCCAAAGGATTCCTAGGGAAGATAGGACAGAAAAAGAAGAGAAAAATCTATGCTACAGAATGCACAGGGTTTAGCATTATCTTTGAAGTAATCCTTGGTATAATGTTGAAACATAAAAATACTGTAAATTTTATATGATAGACAAGATTTGGAAATGTTAAAGAAAAAGTCACTGGATTGAACCTTCTTGATGCTGTGTGCTTTTTGATGCTTTTGACTGACTGATTGTTAGCAGTAAATCATTCTATTTTTAGATGCAGTTCAATCAGGGCATAGTATATAAAACATGAAGGAGGTAAAGTCACTTTAAGGTGGAGTTGGGGAAGGCTGGTGCTCCATGATCAGCACCAATTTTCAAGTCACCAGATGAAAGCTGAGTGTTCTGGAAAGCCTGTGTAAAAACTGTATCAATGATGTTGTCATTTTTCAATGTATTTCAGAATACACAGTAATCACAGTGTCCCATGAGATTTGTGGTAGCATGATTTTATCATTTGAATAATGTAAATGTATGTAGAATTCACTCACATAAATACTTGGTATTTCCAAGGTTCTCCATTTTATGAAAAGTCATACTTTGTTTCAGGTGGTCCCTAGAATTAAAGTGAAATTACTGTTCCCCGATAGCTGTAGTGTGGCACAAAAGGAGATTTTTAGGAGGTGGGTCCATCTTCCTATGTAACAGGTCTGATGCTTAAAATGGGTGCCAAGATAGAATAAGGAGTCCTTTAAATTAGCCTTGTAACAGAAAATAACTCAGAACACATTTATTGGGTGGGTGATTGAGATCAGGCTCATTGTTCTGTAATTAAAATCATCAAGAATCAAGGGTGACAGTGAACACATATCTTTATGTAAAAATTATAATTGACACAAGTTTCTATCCCTTCATTATTTTTTCAATATTGATATAAAAAATAATAGGATTTAGGCAGATTTTAGCTATAGCTTTTAGGGATTTGGGCTGAACATTAGAAAATGAGATATCTGCTAGCTAATTTCAACTACTATTTATTTTGTAGTTCCTAAATGTCAAATAACCATGTGATGGCTTATTAACTTGATTCTCTCAATAACCTTGACAAGAATTAAAATCATATTTCCATTTATAAAAGACAAAAAAAAAAAGATGAGGACTTAAATAGGTTGTCCAAAGACACCAATTTGTAGATGTTGAGACTGGTTTGAGGTCAAGTCTTCTTGGCTTTGGAACTTTACACTCTATCACTTCTTCCTTGCTAAGATAATTCTTAATTTGTAAAAATTTCAGTGTTATTTTGACATGAGTCGTACTTGAAATTACAATATGCCAAACAACAGTGAAGGCAAACTCCAGTCAGCTCAGAGAACATATCTTTTATTACAATGGAAATTTTAGATTATCCCAACTCTGGGGAGAAGCCTCAAACTTAGTGAGTAAACTGCTTGTCTTTCCTTAATACCCTGGAGTTAGCTCCAAGTTTGCAGAGCTAATCATGTTGTGAGAATCGTGTCTTTCACACTTAAAAATATCACACTGGGCAAAGCCATCAAGCCAAGGAAACAGAAACCAGAAGTATGTAAGGTAATCTCTGTAAAAATGTCCTTGTTGTTTTCCCTCCTCTCCAGCTCTTCGAGAGTCACCAAAGTCTTTGTCTTCTGCCTTCATATCCCAAGATTGTGGGGGGGGGGTAAGCCATTGGGCCTCAGCACTGTGAAGCCACACCATAGGACAGGGGATAGGATGGAGGAGGCTAGAAGCCAAGAGAATCAAAGACTGGCAGGAATATCTTATCAGGCAATTGAATTCTGGAGCTTTTATTTTATTTAGACTTTTGCAAAAAGAATGAAAAGACTTCAACTTTGCACACATATTGAACTGTCTGTACATAAGATCTAAATTCAAGTTTCAACTCAAATCCTACTTGACTTTTTCCCCTCTGTCCTTTCTCTATGTTATTTTCCTAAGTGATGTAAATCTCTTGTCCATCTTGTTTCATAGACTTTCTCCCAACCAGGGACATATCCTCCTTGCAACTTCGAGTCACACAAATATTTGCAGTGCTTCACTGACTTGGCCTCCTGGTCTGGTTTTGGTTAACACATATGCTGCTAAGAGCTATGGTAAGCTTCTGGGGTTCCTGGCTTGTCATTCATGAAAGGCAGAAAAGACAAGCTGGAAATCACTTCTTTAATGGAGATGGAAACATTCATGCTGATACTAAATGTAAACTGTAGTTACATTCTACATACCGACCTCAACAAGCTAATGTACAGCCTGTTTTTCATTTTTTGTTTGTTTTATAAATGTTTTATTTTTCAGACTTTGAAATTACTGCACTCATGAAAATCATTCTGTACTCTGGCATTATTCGTGTCTACCGATAAGTTGCTCAAGGCCCAAAGGTTATAAGGGAATAAAAACCTATTTTCAGCATATTTTAAAGAAGGAAATAAAACAGAAGTCAAATCGAAAAAAACACTCTTAAAAAATAAAAAAAAAAACAATGCATTATTTCGTTCTTGAGAAACATCATCACATAGCAATGAAAAGAACAGACATTACTAACTACAGAGGAAATTACAATTTAGGGTTAATAATAAAAAGCATTATGGAAACACGTGTATTGGCAAATACTTTTTAGTGAAGGAGGCCTCCTTTAAAATAAAGGTTAATAAGTAACTGAAATTATTCATGGAATCAGTTCTCTAATTAATTTGGAGATAATCATCGTCTTACAGTTCCTAAAGAAAGGCCACTTACTTTCTTTAATAGAAATAGCCAAGTATTAAAAAAAAATTTAAAACAAACAGAACTTAGTAGGATGGGTCAGGGAATTGATGAAGAATAACATTTCCCTTCTTTTTTTGAATTTTGTTTCAACTCAAAAATACTATATGATTGCTGATAGGAAACAGTTCTAGAAAGGAAGAGCAATAAAGCAAAAGAAGTTTTGTTTCTCTGAATGACATCATTTTGAAATTATTGTGGTGACCACTTTAATTATTTTAATTTAATAAGCAAGCTTTTATGTTCTCTGTTTAAAAAGTATATTTGTTGAAGTATACTGTTGATTTATAAGACAGAAGATGTCTTAAGGGTTTTGGTTCACACTTACAGAAATGGATGTTTTTACAGCATGTCACTGTTTACCATTAGTTAAGATCACTTTTATATTCTCTCCTACTTCCTGCATCTTTCAAATTTGGAAACCTACTTGCTTTTGAAGAAAGGGAAGGATGGTGCAAAGAGTTTATGGTGAGCTATCCTTTCTCTTGTCAGAATATTGAGTTCTTAGATTCCTTGTAGCTTAGACAGTAAGAATCAGCTCATTTACACAAAGAGAACAAAGACCAAGATGCCTGTGACTATCTAGCAGGCTTATGGTATCTTTCTCTATGAAGTTCTCTGCCAGTGCAATAAGAAATAGACTACTTGGGCTCTAGAAGATGTCATATCCATGCCCAATAGAGTGCCCTTGTCTCTTGTCCCTCTATAGTCAAGCATTATCTCTGGGTAGACTTGCCAAAGTCCTTTCCCCTTGCGTAGCAACTGAAGACCTGATTGATGATCCTCAAAGTGGACATGTTTCTGGAATCATCTTATTCCCTTTATAGTTTCTTTTATTTTCTTATAGTTCTTTTTACTTTATAGTTTCCCCACCCCCTTACTTCTGTAAAGTAAGGAGAGTGAATTCCTGAGCCATCATTATTTACCTGTCATGTGTGTTTCTTTGCTAAGCAAGGGCAGGAGAAGGCCAACTTTCTGAAGGGCTTTCAATCAAGAATTGAATGGATGCTTCCTGCTACTGGTGACCCCTGCTAGCACTGGATTTTTAATTTTTATCTTTGAATTATGAAATATCACCTCCTAGCAGTAGCTCAGAACATTAATTTTGATGTGCAGAAAAGTTGAAAGTGTAGTTTAGCTGCAGGATGATTTAAAGATGAGACTTATCTGGGATAATATCAGAGTAAATAAATCCACTATCCAATTTGCTTACCATTTCACCCCAAATTTTAAGAGCATTTTTTTTTCAAGAAAGAGAAAAGTCAACATATGGTCTGATCCCACATAGTATAACAGAAATATTTCCATCTTCTCCTCCTACCCATATTCACCTCTCATCATAAGTGGATTGGCATGGGCTGAATGCAGGGACATATTTGTTGCAGCAGCAAATAATATAAAGAGGAAAAAAAATAACAGGAAGAGGAGAGAGAAGGGAAGGTCATATTTGGACAGGATATGAGTTTCTTTGCAGTTATAAGCACGTCAATGTACAGAAGGCAAACTGATGCTTATGATGTTTGGGAACCATCTGCTGAGCCTAAGGCAAATTTCACATTAAAACCCAATTTCAGTTGTGACCTAAAAAATGAGAAATGCTAAGGTTCGGAGTGAATTCCACTTTGAATGTCTTAGCCCTGTTCTCAGCATTGCACAGTGAACCTCACCGAGTGAGGACCTAAATGAAACAAAAGCCACAGGAGACAAACAAAGTGTTCTTAGTCCTCTCTCTCTTCTGCAAGATTTGCACAGCTGTGGTTGGGCCCACAAGCCAGGCTGAGGCACTGATGTGAGGAGTGATCTCAAATCTGTTTGACCAGCTCCTGCTCAGTGGGGCATGGCCTGTTTCTCTCCCATTTGCAAACACAACTCTACCTCACAAAGTCTGATTTTTCTATCAGCCACAAAATTAGGAATCTTCATGTAATTACGGGAATTTCAAGGATAGATTATAAAGAGTAATATCAAAAACAAAACTGATAAATGAAGGCCTAGATAGACTGTTTTGTAAATTCCTTTTCAATAAGTATTTTATTTCAGGTACTCATCCTTCCCTATGGGGGTTAAATAAAGGTAGGTTATAATGTTCCTGACTTCAAAGTCTCTTGCCCTGTCGAGGAGATAAATACAAAGCAACAGTAACTACATAAACATACATAATACTATAGCTTGACAGCATTAATAATTGGATGACAGAGTCATCCAACAGGTGACAAGAGTCTTAAGAATAGGAGGGTGAATCAGAAATGCCTTCATGGAAAAGCTAAGTATCTTCAGGAATGCAATGGATGTGCTCTAATCATGTAAAGTGGAACCTTTGAGCCTCATAAGTAAATCCATCATCACTGACCATAGAAGTATCTCTTGGCCCTTGCATCACCAGAGCATGTGAATGAAAGCTGCAGAGCCCTAGTTCAGACTCACATTAAAATGACAACAGAGCTTCAGTAAAATCAGCAAGGTGTTGACATGATTGTATGATAGCTCTATTTTATTGCCTGCAGGAAGAAATTAGCTGTTCCCTGTAGCCCTCATTTTTTACCTTTTTTTTTTTTTATGTATACAAAACTGGGATGTAGGCCAGTAGGGGAGTGAGAAGATTCACCAGAGACAGAGTGGGGAGCAGAACAGGCAGATTGACTGAAATACACTGCTGAGGGGAGCAGCAGGAGAGAGGAGGAGAGATAGGAGAGATCTGCTGTGCCATATGGATTAGCTCCCTGGCTGGGCATTGAACAGATAGGTTCATAGTGCTGAAACTAACCCCTTGTGCCATCAGAGAGGCCCCATATAGGCAAGTCCTCTTTTCCCAAAATTGATTAACTATGCAAACTAATGGGGGATAATTAAAATGCAGATTCAGTTCCATTACACTTGGGGTAGAGCCTAAGCATCGGCATTTCTTACAGGCATCCACGTGATACTGATATTTGTGGTCTGTGGCTAATACTTTGAAAAGCAAAAGCATAGGACAAATCATGACTTCCAAAAATTCCCATATCAAAATGGTGTGTTTATGCTTGTGTGTGTGTATGTATGTGCATGCGTACATGCATGATAAGCTAGTGATAGTGATGTGAGTGCTAAAATTGTCAAGCCAGATGTCTACTGAAAGCAGAAACTGACTGGGGAGAACTATACATGGTGTTTACAACATTTGTAACTCAGCTCCCTTATTAAACAATGACATTTCATTTTGGTCAAAGCCTGGAAGTTTTGTATAAGGGACATCTGTGACACTTTTATTATTCTTCCCACCCACCCCCAAATCTCAACAGAGCAGAAGCTTGGATTGCATTTTTAGATGAATTATGACTAAAAATTCTATTTCCTTTTCTGTAGCAATAAAAATGTGTTCAAAACCTCTTCAGAATTCACTGCTGCACTTTTGGTGCAGTTTCTGCAAAGCTGTTTCAGGGTCTTCCACAAATCTATATAGGCCTAACCACATGGGATTCTGTTTTAACATCTCTTTCAAAGTCTGGTTTAAAAGTTTCCTAAGAGTTTATTTCACAATATAGCATTTTTGTTACTTTTCTACTGTTTCAGCATTCAGTGCTTCAGCAAGGACTTTTTGAACATCTATTTTGCACAGAAAAGCTCAGAGAGACTAAACAGGTCCATAAAAATCTTTCCAGGAAGGTCTGGCTTTCCATATACAAACTGCATGACACTGGGAAGTTTATATAACCTAAACCTCAAGTGCCTCATCTGTAAACTAAGGGTATAATTCCTTACATAAAAGCATCATACTAAATAATGTATATTAAAAAAATAGCTTGACATGTGAACTATCTTAAAAATTAAAAGAATTTAGCAATGGTGACAATTGTATTATGCTATCTAAAGAATTTCAAAGACCTAGCATTTGTTTCTAAATATGCCAAAAATTATAGCTGCTTAATGCATATTCTGTTATAAATGACTACATTACAGTGTATGTGTGTATGTATATGTTTGTGATTCTATAGCAAATTGAAGGTAACAAGTAGTCTCACAGCCTTGGTTAACATTCAATGCAAGAATTTTATTTAAAAACAATGACTGGAAAAGTGAAGCCTTAAATTAGGAAATAAATAATTTGTCCAAAGGAGATCCTAGAACCATAGACACCAAATTACTGTTCTTACCTCATCCTTTACTTCTCCTTGTAGCTAGATAAAATAATATGTTGACATTTAAACAGTCAGTATTTATTTGGTCTTATTAGCGTAAGCTTATTAAATAGAAGAAAGTTTCCAGGGTGAGAAGGTGAGAAGCGAAGAAACTAGGACCATGCTGTTTGTTTCTTTCTCACATATGGTGTCAGCATCCTGTTTATTGAAATGAGCAGAGGCTTGTTTTTTGTTTGTGGTTAAAACATTTATTTCATAAGAAAAAAAAAGGAAAATGGTGTATTCTTCATATAGTATTTGAAAAAAATTCAAAGCCAAAATCAACCTCAAGAACCAGTGAAGAAAGCTCAGTTTGGTTTTACAAAGGAGAGGTGGTTAAGAAATAGGGTAGGACCCTCCCTAGTGGTGCAATGGGTTAAAGCACAGCACTACAAGTGAGCCTCAGCCGCTTCAGTACAAGTTCGATTCCCTAGCCATGGAGGTGAATCATATGGCTGGCAGAACTCTCCTGACCCACCTGCTTCTCTTTTCAGTAGTGTGCTTCAATCTGCCACTTCTGCTCCTCACTCTGTTTCTGGTGAATCCTCTCATCCACCACACTTCTGGCCTGTACCCCAGTTCTTGAATGCATAAATAAATAAATCTGTAAAAATTGGGTGAAGATATCATCTGGACTCTTTAGAGCCTGCCTTTTGAGATTAGAGTGTGAAGGGATATTTATGGACTAAATGAGCTAGCACTATCAGAAACCACTGTGGCACCTGAGCAATACTGTTTTCTAGAAAACTTAAACTGCATTAGACGTGTGACCTGGGAACTATGATCTTTTGGTGTTGTTAGCTTAATCTTTATCTTTTTGATTTTCAGCTTTGCCATGTCATAAGTGAGAGGATTATACTAAAATATCTGCAAATTTTACTCTATCACTACCATTAAGTCAATATTTTTCTTCCATTGGAGAAGACAATTTGACATTTAAAAGTTCTGTCAACAAATTACTCATTTGAGTCTTCATTCCAATACCTGACTAGGAGTCATAGATCTTGAAGACTATTCTAGAGCTATTTCACAATTTCATTTTCCATTTCACATTTTATTTTCACAAATTAAAATGAAGTAACTCACATCAGTTATCAACAACAGTTAATGTCATTTATGGATACTATCTTTGGTTTTTTTTTTTTTTTCAATTTTATAGGCAAGGATACACAAATAGATAATTTAATTGCCCAAGGTCACCTATAAAGGAGTAAAGTCAGAGTCTGAGCATGAGAATGTATGTCTACACCACATGATACCACACTTTGAATCTACATGCTAAGCTGACATCTTCTAAGTTTTTCATGGTGATGGGTGAGAAATCTAAACATGAAAATATACTTTAGCAGTATGTGTTCCAGAGATGTCAAGTAGATCAAAGGGTTCTGAGTAATATAGAAATATTAGGAAATAATGTCAGGAATAATATAGAGATTAGGAGAAAAAAAAATGATGTTAGGATGAGTAATTATAACTGATGAAGAGAGAACATGGGAGAAAGAAGAGAAATTTGTAATTGGGCAGAACTGTCCCTAGTATTTAGGATCACTAAAAACTTTTGTCACTTCCCAGGGATAGGATTTTGCAAAGGTCAGTTAACTTTACTTTGTCTTAACTCTTTTATCTGTAAAGTGGCCATGATATTAACTGCTCAGTGTTCCTGTTAGGATTAAATGAGGTGAAATGTATGCTCAGTGTCCAGGACCTCTCAACTGGGCAGGGAGAGGTTGGGTAGGGGGAGATTTTGTGTCTCATGAGAAATTTGCAAGGGTAGACATTATACATTCAAAATCATTTTTGCTTCAGTACCTTATTTGTCATTATTTTTGGGCTACCTTTTAAGAGGGCTCCTCTCTGCAATGCATTATAAAGCTCTGGAAGACAAAAACAGGAACCCCATGATCTCTGTCCCTACAGCAAACAGGTGACGCTGAGTGTTTGGTGATGAAAAGAATAAAAGGCTTAATGAGTGATATTTTGGAACTATATTCAAAATTCTATTCTCTAGAATAGAGAGAGACTGGAAGAGGAAAAGGAGAGATTAGTTAGGAAGCTGCTGGGGAAGCAGAGAAACATTTCCATTTTAAACTCACCAAGTCAGCAGTTCAGAATCTGTATTGATTTGCTTCTTTAAAAGAATATTAATTTCCCTTTAAAAATGTGGGTGAAAGACTAAACAAATTGAACTTTGGATTTATTTACTAAGATGCAGTCCTTGATTAGTCTCTTCTTTAAATCAACCCACTGCCATACTGCTAGGCCCTTTCAAACATGAATATTAATGTTTCTTTGCTGCTGTGAGAAGTTGGTAGATGTGACATTTCATAACTCATATTTAAAAGTAAAAAGGGTTTTACAGTTTCAAGCCTAGTAACTTTACTTTGTTAAATGAGGAAATGGGAAATTGAAATACACAAAAAAGGATTATAAAATTAATATTTTTGTTAGTAATCACCTACAAGAATGTTTTAGGTAATACTTGGGAAAAATGATGCTTGATGCCCATCCTGAATACTGATAACACTTGTGTTTGTGTAGGAATATTTTTAACATCACTTTATTTGTTGAATTAATCCTATTGCTCATTCATTCTTTCAAAACATATTTATTGTCTGGTATTTAGCAAGCAGGAAACATGAACCCAGCAAAGTTCTTGGCCTCAGTAAGGTAATCTATTCTCTCAGTTCTTAGAAATAGCAACATAAGCTCAAACTGCAGTTAGTTTATCCAATTGATGATAATTAAAAAATATCATAAATCAAGTACTGAGCTGAATTCTGGAGTTACCCATAGCTCTCTCTCAGTGAAGAGAGCTGTCAGTGGAGTGGACCCACAGGGAATATAGAGCAATAAAGGTATAGCTGAGAGTAGAGACAGTTAGCTAGGAGACCATCAGATGGGAAGAGAGAGGTATTGCCATCCAAGTATCACATGGGTAGTTAGAGAAATGACAGTCAGGCTGACTGTAGAATGGGCTAGAGAAGCCCAAGAAATAAGAAAGTTTCTGAATGTGAAGCTGCATATTCTATGTCAAGGAGTTAGAATGTGATCCTTAACTGTGGATCAGCTCCTGTCCAAGCATCAAGATCATTGTATTTCTGTCCTGGTGGTGCCTAGTAAAGGATGCAATGTACTCAGAGAGGGGGTGGGTAGGCAAGGTGGGTGAGGGAGTGGGATAGAGTGTAGGGGGTGATAATGTTGTGAACTAGCTTTCAGTCAGAAAAGTTCTCTAGCTTTGTAGAGTAAGTGTTCAGAAGGAATAAAGCTGGGGTCTCACCAATAAAATATGGTACTAAACTAAGACAGGTAGCAGTGAGATGAAATTTCCTGCCAATTCAGCCTAGGAACTCATTTTTTCAGTCATCTATGCAGTCTTCATAGCTTTAGATTTTTTTGTATTAAATTTTTTTCACTTGTTGGTTAGTTGTTATTTGAATTCTTGAATTTTAACTTCTTGTTCTCTCCCCCCTCACTCCCAAAAGCATTCTGCCCAGCTTCCCTGGTCTTTACATTGCTTATGTAGTCCCAATATCAATCAGATATTGTCAGGTAACCAGAAAACACTCTAAAAACAAGCAACTGAACATTATCTTGAAGTATTTATTCTTTATTTCCATAAACATCCTCCTTTCAATATACCTCAATTAAAAAATCAGTATTAGCTTGGTATTGAACTGTGCTTCAGAAGTACTTGCTTACACTACAATATTGAAATCCCAAATCTATAGAAACAAAACTTAACTTCAGGTTCTGCTTTCCTCCAATAGTGTCTGCTTTACTAGTTGCAAAAACTATTGAGCAAAATGGCATCTCTTACCCCTGAATGTCCTGCAGCGTTCTTCTTGCTGGCTTATTTCCCAATGATAAAATCAGTTTTCTCTGTACTCCCTGGCAGTGACAAGGGAATTTAAAATTCCTTGCAGTGTGAAGTTATTTCTTGTTTGAAGTTCAAGCTGACAAAGATTTCCACACTTCAGATTGTCATCAAATTTCCCATGTAAACTTATTACAAAATGCCCCTGGAGGCAGTGAAACAAGCTATTAGTGCCATGTGTGAGAGAGAAAAAAGTCTATGGGAGTAAAAGAGAGTATGTTGATCCTTGAAGATCAAGTATATTTGAAATTATCTCTCCTCAAATAAATTTTACCCCAAAATTAAATGCAGATGATAGAAATGACATAGGCTACCATGCAGAGAGAGATCTTATCCTGTAACATTTTTAAGGAAGAAATGATGTATTGTTGACCTTTAATGGATGCTATGCTTGTTCACTGATGCAATGTTTGATTCCTAGTGAATAGAGAAGGAATTCCTAATGGGAGGAAATGCAAGCAGGAGTTCCAGAGACACCTTGAGAAACATGAAGTTCAGGAAGAAGTGGCCTTAGGGTCATGCTAGAGAAGCCATGGGAGGTAGAGCAGAGAGTTGTGCTTAGGTTACAGTGTGAAAGGACTTGTGTGGTGGACTCAAGGGTCTGTTTACCAGATAAGGAGCAGGTGAAAAGTGGGAAAGCATCTGGGGAAGGAGCAGTCCCTTGCTGCTGTGGCTGGCTTTGGGCAGCTTCATGTAATGACCCATCCTCGCCTGCAGACTGTCATGGCTGTTCTGCCCAGAAGGCAGGGTAGGGGACCCAAAGAAGCGGAGGAGAAAATGCATGAGGTACACTTGGGAACTGTAAAATAAGTAGATGCAGACACCATGGGTACCTGGTCATGCCTGACCCTTTGTGGGGTCTTTAGGTGATGAGATAGAAGGAAAGAAGGCTCAGCAAGAAGTCAAAAAACTCAGTATGTCCAAAAGCAAGGCAAGGAAATTATGGGTAACAGGGTTGGGTGGTGACTGCCAACATCTGTCCCTGAGCTGTCAAATGTAACTGTGTCCTGAAGTTCCTTGTTATGCCTCTTGCTGTGCTCAACATTTGCATACTATGTTCTCTTCCACTCACGTGTTTTCATATTTACTGCAATTCTTTTTTACCTTCCATCACCCTGGTGCAATTTCCTTTGCTCCTGAGACTTTGATTTTCTTTCTTTTTTTTTTTTTCTTAAATCACCTTATTCTCATTTTGGCCTTATATAACCTTAATTCTGTGTCTATCATGAGGCTATGCTAATTCATGCTGTGAGTTTATGAGTTTGCTTTAAGCATGGAGAGAGGTCATGAGACACAGCAAAGGGCTATGCCTTTCTTCTTGCAGCCGTGGATGTAGGAGAGGTCTCATCAATTTACTCCCAGTCTTTAAACAGCTTCCCAGAGAAACTAGTGGCCAGGTCTGAGTCTGAATTAGAGCAGGAGCAGGGACACGAGAGTTAATGAAAAGACGGAGGATGGGCATAAGGCAGGAGGGAAAAGAGAGGGTGCCACTTGCATATTGAAACACCATCCACTTTGTCACCAAACAGCAGAGGCCAACAATTTGCACAACATGATTAGTACAGAAGAGCAAATTAAACAGTTATTAAAGAGGCAATCAATTGGTACCTGGCAGTAGACTGTGAGAAGATCTGTCAGTCTCCTTTATTAATTGAAGGAATGTCTTCAGGGGAGCCTGGCTAAGTATGCTTACTCAGTTAGAGTGAAAGCCCTGTCTCTTCGCAAGCAACCTATCATTATTATTAACCATAATGTAATAATAATATTAATAACAAATATTATATTCTCTGGTTTGGTAAGTCTTGGAGGGTTTATTATTATTATTATTATTATTATTATTATTGTCTCTGCTATTATTACTATAGTTATTAGTGTGAGGAATGTATTTCTCTCACGCTGGGCTCTAATTACCATTTTTATGAGTACTATATATTCTTTTACTTGGGCAAAAGGATTTGTTTATGAGGGACTTTTTACCCTTCCTGCATTGCTACTCTGAAGCTTAACTGTTTATAAGAGAAGCATGTCAGACTGAGAAGAAGGTGATATATGTCATCAGTGGAATGCAGCATTCTCAACTAATGAGCAAGGTAGATGCAATGTCACTGAATACCCAATGACATAGAAGCATGAATTTTGAGTTTTTTTTTATGTATTTCATCTAAGCATAAAGGAGGCAATTACTAGCTATCATAGGGCAGGGACCAGCATTAGGAAAGAAATAAGGTTATTCCTTTATTGTGTCTTCAAACCATGAGAATCAACAATTCTATATTTGATGATGCCATATGAATAAGCCACAATGATCAAATGATTGAGTGGAAGCTGTGCCACTTCCAGAAAAGTATCACAGTTGAATTCTTGTTTCAATTATTAGTGAACTTCCTAACTCTTGACCAATGAGGTGATGTGAGAAAATAACTCCACCAAAGGTTATGTATGGGTTAAGGAAAAAAAAATTAATATGACTCTCCACTAGTTAGAATATTCTGTGACCATTTCAGGTAGTGTCAGATATCACATATGCCAAGTAATCTGACATCCCACCAGAGTGGGCCCAAAACTTTTACACATGGGTATTTTTGTGTGTTTTCAGTTTGTCTTCCCATCTATCTCACTCTCTCTCATTACTATGGGAGGGTTTCTTTACCACTACCTGTGGGCTACTTTGTTGGCTGTAGACAGAGGCAGGCTGTTGTTTTTCAACATTTTTTTTAAGGTTTATTTTATATATTTATGCAATATAAGAGCTGAGATATAGGCCATATGTGGGGGGGGTGAGAGGATATATCACAGACATAGTGGGTACAGGACAGGCAGATTGACTAGAATACATTGCTGAGGGAGCACTGGGTGAGACAGGAGAGGTCTGCTGTGCCATGTGGGTCACCTCCTTGGCCAGGTGTTGAACTCCTGCTACAGTGGTTGTAAAGAACTTCATAGTGCTGAGACTTCATAGCACATCACCAGGGAGGCTCTGCTTCTCAACTTTATTATGTGCTGTGTGTGTGTATATATACACACACACACACACACACACACACACACACATTACTGGGGATTTGTTAAAAAAATGTAGCTTCTCTTTCAGTATATCCTGGGTAGGACTTGTTATTGTGTATTCCAACAAACTCACATGATATTGATGGTCAGTAGAAGAGTTTGAAGCAGACTCTTTGCTTTGCCCTTTCTGAAGGGTGGCTGAGGAACATGTTCTTATGCTCTATCTTGGACTCCATCATAGTGAAGTAAGAGGGGAAGCTCCATGGCTGTGAATGAATTAATCACAACAGGAGGAGACAAAGGTGAGTTTGCCCCATCTCTTGCCTCACAAGTATGTTGACTAGCAGTGATTAGAGGCAGAGAGTGATTCAGTATCTTATTATAGCAGTAAGCAAAATTGTTGGTGAAAGTGTTTTAGAGCTCTAAGAACTCAAGATCGTATATACCCACACACCTGATACAGCATACTGGTCAAAGATGTCAAGCCCCATGTATTTGTATGTTGTTAAGAAACATTTTTTTCTGCGAAATGTTTACTATCAGCTTACAAAAAATTTAACAGTGAATGGTATGTTCTACCCTATGATTTTATTTTATATAAACTTAAATTTCTTTGTTAAGGAGTAAATCAGAGGGGGAAAAGAAGAAATAAAGAACAATGGAAATTTGAGAAAGACCATAGTATGTAGAATCAAAGGCAGAGTCTAAAGGTAATAAAGGAAGAGGGGATGGCTCAAAGGTGAGGCACACCTGGTGTTCTGCTTTATAGTGGTCAATATGGAAACTTGCCGGCTAAGAGTATGACTAGGCTAAAGAAATGAGTTCCTATTTCAAATGCTATACTTATACAGATAAAATGTTGAGGGAAAGAACTTTATCTTTTATCTGTCTTTTGGTCTCCAGTGCCCAGCAAGATACCTGATGCACCTTAGATGCTGAATAACTGTTGCCTGTAAGGGTAGATAAATGAATGGTAACATGCAATCAGATTTTTAGTTATGGTCCAATCTCAATGTATCGAGTATTATTCTCCAGAGAACACAGAGATGGCCAGTAGGCATATGAAATGATATCCATCATCTTCTATTATTAGAGACATGCAAATCCAAACTAGAAAGGATAATGATAAATGGAATAAATCAGACAGAGAAAGATGAATACCTCCTGGTCTTAGTGAAATGTGGAATATAGAGAGACACAGCAAAAGGTCAGGCAAAACTAAACCAACCATAAGCCATAAGATCTGACTGCAATTCTGAGACTACCTGAGGAGATGGAGCAGAGGAGGAAGGGATCCAATAGAACATAGTGGAGAAATGTTGGGACCTGGTGGTGGGTAGGGTGTGAAAGGGCTGGGGTGTGAATGTAGACATTCCTAGAGGTTTGAAACTGCAATCCCCATTGCAGATGCAAATATTTAAAGCACTTTAACTCAATAAATATCATTTTGGGGAAAAAAAATTACCTCACACCTGTGCAAAAGCTGTTATGCAAAAAGACAAGAAACAGAAAGTGTTGGAAAAGATGTAGAGAGACTTGAACTCTTGTACACTATTGATGAAAATGTGATTTGAGACAGCCATTATGAAAAAAAAGTATGGAAATTCCTCAAAATATTTAAAATAGAATCCATATGATTTGTTTATCTTACTTCTGGATATGTATCCTAAAAGTAAAAAAAAAAAAAAATGAATTTGAGGAGCACTATGCACCCCTATACTTACTGCATATCTGTTGTAATAGTCATAAACTGGAAAATCCATAAGGGCCCATTGGTTGACATACAGATATAGAAAATGTGGCATATTATACATACACCATGAAATACTATTCAGCTATAAAAAGCAGATGAAATCCTGCCATTTACAACAATGCAGATGGATCTAGAGGGAATTATAGTGGAATAAACCAGAAAGAAAAGATGAATAATGTATGATTTCACTGCTATGTAGGATAGAGAGAAAACAATCATGAATAAAACAAAATTAGCTTTTGGACTAAAAGTTCGTGCTTAGTGGAAGGGAAAGACAAATGATGGTAGAAAATTGGGAAAGGATAGATTTAAACTATTAGCAGTGATCTTATTGTTGACTCTCAATAATGAACACCAGAAATATATATTTTACAACATAATGTTACTTAAATAATGGATAAATAAATGAAAGATGGGAGAAAAATAAAAGTGACAGGTGTTGAGATGGTACTCAGTTTCATAGATAGATAGATAGATAGTTGTTGTCTATATCATATAACAGAATTTAACTGTCTGATTTGTTAGAAGAGTAAATAGGAGGCTTAGCATAAGGGAGAAGGTGTAAGTTAAGCAAAAATGTACTCATGTGAAATGCTCACACATAAGCAAAAAAGGAACAAAATGAAATTTTTGGAGGTAATGGATATTTATTACCTCAATTTTGGTGACTATTTTATAAGTATAGGCATATTTTCAAAGTCACTAAAGTGAATATATTATGTTCAACTGCTTTGTATAAATAATCATATTTAATAAAGGTGTTAATATCAATGGTAATGTGCAGTGAATATGTATGAAGAACACAAATCATAAAAATCAAAACCCCTCAAAAACCCTGGAAAATTATCTCTTTAATGTTGGTTATTTACAAATAAATACAGCCATTAAGCAGAGGGGAAAAATATCTCTGTTCAGTGGGAAAAACAAGGCAGAGAATGACATTTAATTGTCTCCTTGCTTCTCCTTTTTTGAAAAAGAAAAAATAAATTCAAGTTGTCTACAGTGCATCCCTTCAAAAACTTGTAGACTTCTAGGAATACTGATACAAGACTGTAGACTATGGCAATTTCAAGAACATTGGAGATAAGGTGGAGAAAGCAGTTCAGATGATAAAGATCATTGCTAATTCTGTTTCTTCCACCCACCTTTCCATCCTAAGTAAGATGATGGGGAGCAGGGCCATCACTCAGTGAAGATCATCAGCCAGAACTGAGGCAAACACAGCATATCCATATTTTCTGAGGCCCTAGGCCCTTTGATTTCCATGACAAACATATAATGTGACTCAGCATAAACACATAATAGACATTGATTCTTATAAACTGAAGAAGAGCCGTGAGAGGAACTGAGATAGAAGCCTCTGAGGAGACATTCCAAATCCTTCCATACACATCAAATTTGCATTTATTTCCTGACAGAAGATGCAGGTGCTTTTCTTGACAAACAAAATAATTTTTATGCTAGTTCACTGGCTATCTATTATCTTTCTCTAAGTTTCTGTTTTTCCACATCTCTTTTCATTTCATATACAGAAAATTCTTGAATGTCATTGAAGTAACCTCTGCAACAACCTTGTTTACTTAAGCTCTCTATTTAGTCATATATAGAGAGAAATTTCTGAAAAGAAAGGGCACATCTGCCTGACTGCCACCCTTTGTTATTCTGTTGTTAGTCAGACACAGCGCTGGTCAATAACACGGTGCACCATCTGAGGGGTAGCAAATACTGAGGTCCCAGCAAACAAGTCTGATTGCTTAAGGGAGCAGTTAATTGCCAACCTCAATGCTTACACACACAGACAAGCAAACGTGCCTCACCAGCTCACAAATACATGAAAATCAAATTACTCAGCTAACAGTCTAGATGTTGTTTGTTTTTTAGCTTCCTTTTCCTAATGTGTACCAACAGATGGAAGGGTTAAAGATGTGACAGTTGGCTCAACATATCCATTCTGATTCTGAAGTGTTTTTAGTTTCATCTTTGAAATTTATTTTATTCTTTTTCACTTTCTCTGTTTGCGGCTTGGGCAATTAGTCATTTTCTAAGAGAAAATCAGATAGTGAGCATAAATCATTTGATCTCTAGGTCATTCATTTTAAACTCTCTAAAAGTTCTTTTCACTTTGAAAAGTTCTTATCATCAACTGACTGAGGAAAGAATGGATAGCCATACTCTTCTTCCAGATAGAAAGTTTTCACATGATTTAAAACCCCTTGAGACAAGTAACTGTGCATCTTTCTCCCTTCGTGGCTCTAGAGTCAACAATAGAGACTGCTTCAGGTAAGGTGTTGAAAGAGGATCAGGGATCATGTTAGCAGAGCTATGTGCTCCTGACTTTACTTGCAAAGAAAAAAGTACATCATCAGAGAATTTTACCTAGCACATAAGAACTTTATCTAAAGAAAGGAATAACTAATGCATTCATTTCTCTTTGACCAGACATCTAAAACAAAATAGCATGAACTAAAAATAGTGGGAAGAATGAGAATAATTTATATAACATGCCATCTACAAAAGTCTACAGGTCATCTGTAGGGTGAGGGAAACGATAAACAAATAATAGTTTTGTCCTCCAAATTTGCTTTGAGAAAGGGAGGAATTAAATGAAACTAGCTCAGTGACTGAAACATAGCAAGGTCTTACTAAATATTAATCATCATTATTTTATTTGTGTAAGATTTTGAGCCAGATGATGCATTCCTAAACTTTTCATTACCAAGTATCCATTTCATTCATCCATATCCATTCTTGTGTTTTCATCAAGATCTTATATTTGGAAATATTTTCATATCAAACATACTATTTTAATTATGCAATAATTAGTTAAATTATTCTACCATGTTTAACTGTTCAGAGACATATAACTTTCAATTAGTTTCAAATGTTTGTGATACACACAGTGTTAGCACATGAAATTCATATTCCAGTTCAAAGGAAAGAAGGGTGATATTAAAAATAAAACAAACAAACATAAAACTATGCAGTAAATTCTAGGAGCAACAGGAGCTTATTAAAAGTTTCTCGGGTTTGGGGCCCTCCCTGGTCGTGCAACAGGTTAGGACACAGCACTGCAAGGGAGCCACAGCCACGTTAGTGAAAGTCTGATCTCCACCCGGAGGTTGATCCACATGGCCACCAGACCTCTCCTGACCCACCTGCTGCTCCCTTCAGCAGTATTCTTTGTCGATCTGCCTGTTCTGCTCCACACTCTGTCTCTGGTGAGTCCTCTCACCACTCCTGCTCCTCTGGCCTGCACCCCAGTTCTGTATGCATAAATAAACGTACAGGTCAAATACCAGTGAAGTATTTCTAATGTTCCATGAGCTTATGGTTAAAGATTTCTGAATACTAGATAGAGCCAGCTAAAGAAACTTGGTGCAATTTCAAAGACAATGAAAGGCAAATGTACCCCTTCTCATCACCTCAGTGACACCTTAAATTTAGCTTATAGCTTCAGAAACAAGATAATTAATGCAAGAGAAGTAGGAGAGATAATATTTTAACCTGCTATTAAGTCAACAAACATTTATGTTAAATCAATCAAATGTTATCATTTACAAATATTATTAAATATTTGAGTTGGGCAGAAAGAAGTGAGAGAAAATAACTTTGAGCAGTGTATTCCTGAGCAATAGCAGACAATAAAGAAGAAGATGAAATGAGAAGCCAGAGGTTTAATTGAACCAATTTCCCTAGAAGTTCTCAAGATTCAGGACCTAATGACCAATAATAATGGAATAATAATAATAATAATAATTAATAATAATAATAATAACAGTAATAATAATAAATTATATAATAGATTATATGATAATTAATTATTATTTTAAATTATTATTATTATTATTATTATTATTATTTTGCTTTGGGCTGATTATATCAAAACTTTTTTTTACCAGTTTACATTTATAGGATTTTTTAATACTTTTTTTTTTCTTCAGATTTTACTTATTTATGAATACAGAATTAGAGAACAGACCAGTGGTGCAGGGGTGGGGAGAGGCTTCACCAGAGACAGAGTGGGGAACGGAACAGGCAGATCGACGAAGTACACTGCTGAGGGGAGCAGCGGGTGGGTGAGGAGAGGTCTGCCACGCCATGTGGATCAACCCCAGGGCGGGGATCGGACTCACACCAAAGTGGCCACGGCTTGGCTTAGCTTCACAATACAGAGCTCCAACATGCTGTGCCACCCGCGGGCGGGGTGGGGGGTGCGGGGGTGCGGCGCTTATAGGGTATTTTTAAAAGGCCATCTGCTTTTCAAAAGACCACTTGCCACTTCAACATACTAGGCCACAGGACACAGAAAACTCCCTCCAACCCGTTGATAGGGAAGGACAATACAACCAACTGCAGCCGAATTCTCAGGTTTAAAATCCTAGTGGTTTCAGAGATAACAGCACTGCGGGATTATGTGAGCTCTAAAGAGGAGTGATCACTAATGCTTAGTCTTCTATTCACACGAGAAGCTGTGGATAACATAGTAGAAGGCAAAAGTTCACTCAATGGTCGCTGGTGGGCTGTGTTCTTCCGCACCTATCCCTGGAGGATTGGACAGTCTCAAACCTCACTCGTACACAGTACACAGTGGAGCCATGTGTAATGAACAAGATGGTTAGTTAACCTTGTGGGTAGTAAGCCCAACTTAGAATATATTCTTGGAAGATCCATGTAGATTATTGCACTTGAGTGAAAATATTCCCATAGGTGTACCTATATATTCATGCCGTTGTATTTAGAACATCATCAAGAATAGAACATTGTATGTTTTTCCTTACAACTTTGAAATTTTTGTAAGCATACAGAAGACTTTTACAAGCTCTGTGAATTGAGGAAAATATGGATTCTAAAATAACTAATAAGAATACAAATCTGCCCTCTTTCAGTCCACACCATTTCTTTGGAAAAGCAGATTTGTATCCACAGAAAATTCGGCCAATGTAAAAGACTCCAATAAATTCTGTGCAAAATATAGAGGAAAGGGATAACTCTGCCAGAGAGGCTGGTAGTCAGGAAAGGTATCAAAGAGGAGACATTATCTGAAAAGATACTGAGCAGGGAAGTCTACAAGGAAGGAAAAAAGGTAAAGAAAAGGTGGTTAAAGCAGAGTCCCTAGATGCATGGGATATTTGCAGAACGTATTGTAATCTAGTTTGCATCCAATGGATGCTTCTGGTGATATTTCTGGAGGCATATGCTGTAGAAGGTAGACATCTGGTTAGGAAAGATGCTATACAACACTATGCCATAGGTTTTTATCCAATTTATAGGAGTAGGGTTGGAATGGACAGCATTGCACACTGCTCAAATCCATTCATTGAAGCTTAACCCCCAATATTTCAGAATGTGACACTATTGTGAAACAGAACCCTTCATGAGGCTATTAAATTAAAATTGAATTGTTAGGGTGTCCCTAACTCAATCTGTTTGGTGTCCTTATAAGACAAGATTTGGACACAAAAGGAAGGAGACTTCAGGGAGACATGTGCACAGGGGGAGATCATGTTGGACACAGCAAGCAAGTGACCACTTTCAAGTTAAGGCAAAGGACCTGGAAATAAACTAGACCTTGACCTTGGATTTCATTTTCTAGAACTGTGAAAATAGTAACTTTCTATTGTTTAAGTCACCCTGTCTGTGGCATTTTTTCATCAAAACCCTAGAAGATTAATACAAGGGCTTTTATCATCAAAGGAGGCATTTTCAAATAGGTATGCTGCAAATGAGCTTTTAGAAATTTAAATATGTGGAACTGTAACCCTTTAACCATTTCAAAAATCTGAGATAGTTTTGCAGTTTCTTGTTTGGACCTTACAAATATAGTTGCAAAAGCTAACATTGTTCCTTTAACTAAAAAAAAAAAGAGAGAGAGAGAGAATCAATGAGCCCAGAAAGTGCAACCCGGCATGTTGAAATCAGTTAGTGCTATATTTATTAAGTATACCATGCAACCTTCCCCAGGGTTGGGGAGGGATCTGATTTTCCTCTAGCAAAAGGACTAGAACTATCTAGTCTATAATAAATAGAAATCCTTTACCTTTCACACATTTTCATAATTTCCCCTGCTGCTTTAGCTAATTAATTATCAATGCTATTTGTGTTTAGACAAGAGGGTTTGTCTCCTTCACAGCCCATCTGCTTCTTGGTAACCTTGCTGTGAAGTCACTGCAAAGTGGAGTTGCTGATAAAGCTATCATCTCCATGGCAACCTGCTGCTATGTCACAGACACAAGAGTGTGACCTCACTGCAGTTAAAAGGAGAAATCAAACTAGTGTCTGTTGTGTGAGGCGATAAGAGTTTTTAATCAGACACACAGTTTATTTATTTATTTATTAAAAAAAAAAACAGTGAAGGAAGGATCCTTCTTGAGAAATGTTACTGCAATAACCTTACTGCTAATTACTGAAAATTAAATGAACATTTTAAATCTGAAGAATGATATGAATGTGCAGGTAGTTATACGTGGTTGAAATGTCCTTTGTAAATATGATGCTGATTCAGAGAGGCTTTTTCTGGTCCACAAAATATGAATTTCTCTATGGTTGTCTTTGGATTTGTTTTTATTGGTTCCTTAATAATGACAGCAACCAGAATTCTGTATTTTCAGCCCACCAGATACAACAAGCATGAGGCAGGAGCTATTGTCTCCACTTCACAGATATTGGAACTGAGGTTCAGCAAGGTTGGGGTTTCCCAGAACACATCTGTTGTGGTAGAGGTGCTTCTGTAGCAGAGAACTAAACCAGGGCCCTGGCCACTGTACTGTTCTACCTACCTCTGTACTGTCTGTGCTCAAGGTGTGCTTTGCTGTAGATTTTTGCTAGAACAGAGTTCATACAATGAGGATTTAGTTTCATAAAATCTTTCTAGTTTTTATTCATTAAAGAAATTTTACTAATAAAGGAATAGCAGGTTACCAGAACTGGTCTTGTCCAACTATTTTATAGATGAGAAAACTTAGATAGCAGAGGACTTACTCAAGGCAACTCAAGGATTATCTGTGGCTCCTTTGGTCATTTAGAGAAATAGCTGCAAGCTTTTCCCAGGAAAGTTGGTCTATATCCATTCTCTTATTTGTGAAAATCACAGGCATAGTGCCATGGGTGCCACTACTCCAAATGCACGAGAAAGGGTGCTTGCTCTGCCCAGAAAGCTGCAAAGCAAGTCCTTGTAGCCGAACCAGATGGCCTCTTAAATCCTTACTTACCTAAACATTCTGGACCCATCCATGAGAAAAGCAAATCACCAGCACTGAATTATAGGTGTGGCTTAAATCCATCCCAGTTTGTGATTCTTTTTACTTCCATAAAGATGAACTTAGGACACATTTCAATTTAGTTAAAAAAAAAATAAACACGATTTTTTTTTCAATATGTACTCCATTTATCTATATTAATTGGGGATGAATTAAATACAAATACAATAAAAAAAATGGGACTGAATCTGTGATTTTTCCTTTGTTACCATGTTGGTTCTATCTAAATTTACTTCTTTAGTGCCCAGCTAATGAACCCTTTGTTTACCCTGCAGACATCCTATACTGTTTTGTTATACTTCTCCTGGTAAACTTAGCACTCCTGGAAGGGTATTTACCAAGCTTGAGAAAGTAAGCTGCTTCTTCCACACTTATTGCATCTATTTGTATGGAAGCCCTTATCCTGAAGGAAACTATGACTTGTAGACACAGAGTGTCTCTCCAAGAAAAAAGAGCTAAACACATGGAGTGAGAAGGTGAATTCTGAAATCGACCCACAGGAACTGTTACCATAAGTTCTGATCAGTCTGTTATTTTCTTCCTTGGATGGCTGGTTAACTGGTTACTCAGTTGTATGACGCAGACAATAAACATCAGAAACTGAAGTGCTACATCTTTCCGGCTGTCAGAGAGCTGGGGCAACAACATTTATTGAGAATTCGTTCTACGTGTGTGGGTGCTAAAGAAAACTAAGAAAAGAGAGTGTACAGCCTGGACCACACATGCAAGTGTTATAATTGTTTATATCATTATGGGAGATGGGTAACACCAATAGATGCCTACTGGCACAGAGAAGGACATAGAGGCAAAGAGCTTTCCAGTTGTCTTGTTTCAGAGCTTACATAGGTACTTATTGTAGGAATAAGAAAAAGGATATCAGTCAACTCCCCTACCCTCCCCACCAGCAAATGACAGTGGTTATTAGCAGGATGGGAAAGAATGAATGCAATATAACATTATGTGAACACTTAGTGTGTGTCAGACACCATTCTCAACAAGGATTTTACATTCTTCCAATATTTAATCCCTTCATCAAACCTAGGACATAGGCTTATGCTAAGTAGTACCTTGTAAAGAATGGTTGAAATTGCCTTATTCCACTCCTCTCTCATTTTAATTGACTGAGGGTGGGGCAGGATGACTGACCTCCCCACATCCCTACTCTTATCCCAAAAATATCTGTTATGCTAGGATGTGTTACTGGAAAGCTTTCCTCTCTCTCTCTCTCTCTCTCTCTCTCTCTCTCTTTCTCTCTGTCTGTCTCTCTCTCTCTCTCCCTCCCCCCCCTACTTTGCCGCCTTTTGGAATTAATTTAGTTGTGTAGAAAGTTTCAGCAAAATTAATGATAAAATTGATAGAATTTATATTTTTCCCAGAAGTCTGGGTACTTACAACTGCTTTATTTATAGGTTGCCGTTTAGACATCTTTGCCACTATATAACATCCATCGATCTGATCTGTAATACTTATTTGTTTTCCAGTATGAATAATTAACTTAATCTATTTGCTTTTATGGTTGTGTTCCCATTTGTCCTAGTAAATTAAAGGCAAATATTTGGAGAGTTAAGGATCTTTAACCCTGTTTTCTTGTAGCTGAATGGGGTGGAGTTGGATAGATGGGAGTAGAAGTAACTGGTTGGTTTTTAAATTTAGATTGTAAATTAGAGGCAACTGGAGGCTCACAGTCATTACTTTTTAACAGTGTAGTATAAACTACAAAAAGTATTGTTTAGCTTTTCTTTAACTACATAAGCTCATATATAATTCATATTTTAAGAGGAAAAAAGCAGAATATGAACTGTTACTTATTTTTTTCACATTACACAAAAGCTAGGACATTAAGTATACATTATAAATAGATTTGTTTCATTCATTTTAATCATGGCATGATTTAATCAGTTCCCTTTTATGGATTTAGGTTGTTTCTAGGGTTTTTTATTTTGTTGCATAGCTTGTTCTGTTTTATTATTATAAAGAATGTTGTAATGAACCTCTTTATACACATTTTGCAAAATTGATGAGTATCTCCATGGAATTAATTTCTAGAATGCAACTGTTATATCAAAATATGCAGATTTTATATTTTTATAGATATTGCCAAAGGTTATAGAAAATCAATTTACATCAAGTGTTATGGTATGTTTCCCTTCTGAGTTAGGTAATATCAGAGTTTTCCTTACTTTAATTCATAAATTATGGTCATATTTTAGGCTAAATTAATTTAATTATATTTGTTTGAACTTTTCTTATGCTAATGAAGCATTAATGTCTTAATGAAACATTAAGGTTTTTATAAATTGTTTATACATAGTTCCTCATTTTTTCTTTTAAAGAGTTTTAAAATTTTACCTAGGAAATTATTATAATATTGAAGATATTCACACTTAAGGTATCATATGGGCTAGACAAATTTTTCCCAATTATCATTATCTATTGACTTGTGATATTGAGGAGTGTCTGAAATTATACATTTTGATTAAAATTTTTCAATATTTTTATGGCTTATTATTTTCAATTATCTACTTCAGGGTTTTAGGGATAAAGTCACATTTTTTTTCATCCTTCTAGAATCACTTTCTTTTTTTTACCAATATACTTTTAATTATTTGCCCTACTTGGAATTTAAAGTCATACGAGAATTTTTTTAAATAACTGAACTAATGTTTTGGTAATCACTAGACAGTTGTCCCAACATTTGCTAAATCATTTATCTTTTATTCATTTTTAGCCTATGTTAAATCCCATTAAGTACTAGTTCTACTTATGATTTCTCTTCTCCATTGTTCTTCCAATAATCTGGGTTAGTTGTAAACAATTTTAATATTGTAGCTTAATAATTTTTAATATTCAGTGCTGCCAATTTCCCTTCATTATTATTTTCAAAATTTCCTGACATCTGTATGCATTTCTCCCTTACATATAACATGAGATCACCTTAGTATTTTGGTGAAGATTGTACTAATTTTATAAATTAATTTAGGGAGAAATGTTATTATAATACAGAATTTTTACACATATGAAAGATTATATTTTTCATTTGAATGCCTTAGAGTACCTCAGTAGAATTTTTAAAAACATATTTGTTCTTAATTTTCTGCTAATCTTTCTAAATTCTTAGCGAAACTATGATGTCTACAATGTTTTCCTTTTCATTACTCATTTCACATTTCTGTACTCAATGTATTATCTTCTCCACTCATTTAACCTTGGGACTTTTGAAATTACATAGCAGGGAATTAATTCTTCCAGATTCTGGAAACTAGCCTTTCAGCTGTGAGTAGCACAGCATTTGAATAATGGCTAATATTATGAACAGTGTAAAGCAGCTGCATCTCATTGCTTTTTACTGGTGTACAGTCATCGCTAGCACAGGATTGAGTGATTTGGACAAAGTTTACTTAAGGATCATTGTCATTATATATTTATGAATAACAGCAAACACTATTTAGGATAAGCTATTCCCTGAGAATTGACATGCCACATCAGGGACTGGATGATAGAATTCATAGGCTTGTGTTTATGGCACTAACAATCTGTTTCATAAGCCAGCCTCTGTAAGCTAATGATCACAGCCACTAACCATTCTGTTCTCATTTTAATAAAAATCTCAAGGAGTGGAAAAAATAATAGGAGGAAAAAGATGATGAATTTTCTGTTTAGGCTACCTGAAAGCAAGTAAAGTCCATTTAACCTTATTTGGAAAAGCAACAGAAGTAAACATGAAAACCTCTAGTAACAGGATCAAGACATTGTTATTTGTACTCATCAGTTCTCCTGTATTCTAAACCTTCTTTCTAAAGAGGGAGGAAAACAAAAGGTACCACTGCACAAAGTAATCAAATCTTGTAATTTTTCTCTTTGTTGCTGGTGATGGTGTTTATTGAATGGTTATTATAATCACTGCAGTCTTCTGAAGTTATTCAAATAGTTTGATTTTCCCCCCATTATCAGATTGTTTATTTTGTCAAGGAACAATTTTATTTCAAGTGGAAATACTCGGATTTGTGGGTCATAAAAAGTAACAAGGGAGTACCTGAAGCTCTTGTGACTGACTAATCTACACAGCATTATTAATTAAGTTGTCTCCTCCCACTTTAGTCATTCTCAATGTTTTATCTTCCCCTATGCCTATGACCTATATCAATTCCAGAATTTCCCATACTGAAAATTCAATAAGTGACCATAGTCGTAGAATAAGGTAAGTGAAATTGATTGGGAATCTCATGTGTTATAATCCTATATTTTGTCCACTAACTAGAGCCAGGGCTGTTTAAATGATAACCTTTATTATCTGAAGCAATTTTATGATATCATCTAGTGAAAGATTTTTGTGGCGTAGCGTTAAAGGTTG
The DNA here is from genome assembly GCF_000260355.1 of Condylura cristata. NCBI lineage: Eukaryota > Metazoa > Chordata > Mammalia > Eulipotyphla > Talpidae > Condylura > Condylura cristata. Next base: position 36,793,242 of record NW_004567104.1, read on the forward strand.
GGAAGGTTGAAGTCTAGATCAAGAACCCCTATCCCAATCTGTATTCCAGGAGAAAGGTGGAGGCCTGGATAGGACTATAGTGTCTTGACACTATACAAAAACAATGAGCCATCATTGTTAAGCCATCATGGCGGGGAACTTCCTGGTGTTTCATATGTTAAGCCATGATTTTTGACTGATGATTGTTGAGAGGTATTACTTAGCAAATATAGGAATCATTCATGGCATTGATTAATTTCTTAGGAATAAAGAAGATACATGCATTCATTTGGAAAATGGGAGAAAATATAAAACTATGGCTAGGACCCATGACGAATTACCAGAATAAATTTAGAATATTCAATGCTCTATATTGGGCAGGTTGGCCGTTTCATCAAAGAATGTTCCTGGAGATCATGCAGTCTTTTTTTTTTTTTTTTTCCTCTCACCTGGCAGAGCTGCAAGTCTAGTTTCTGGGAACCCTGTGAGATCTGTGCCTGTCCTCCACGTGTCCAAGTGCATCTCAATAACATAAATAATGCAGAAGTAAACTTAATAACAATAACTTCAGATTGTCCCCTTGGAGTTGTCCCAACTAGTCCCATGATATATTATATAGACATGAGACATTCAAGGATACTCAGGCTTATTAGTCCAGAGCAGAAGCCTGAAGAATAATAAAGCTATTACATCACAGTTTCATTCCTCACACTCTAACCCTAGACAAATGTGCCTCATCTCTTTTCCTATCTTAGGTGAAAGATGATTGGTAAATAAATCTAAATATGCTACCACATCTCTAGGGAAGCCTCATTCATAATTTCCTTGGCTCTTCGAATAAAAATAAAACTTCTTAACTGGAGCAAAAGGGCTTGCATCTTGAAAACTCTACCAATGCCATCAATTTCACCTCAGATTCTTCTTTACTTCTGGTGTTGAGCCACATTTGCCTTCTTTATCCCCATGTATTCTTTTCACTCTGGCCTTCACAGAGCATTTTCATGTGATATGCCTCTTACACAGGTAAATGCCCTTCTTTTTGCACTTAACTGTAAGAAGATATTTTGGTTAGAAGTTAAAAATTAATTTCCTGGGGCCCTCCCTGGTAGCGCAGCGCGTTAAAGCACAGCACTAAGAAGCTAAAGCCACTTCCGCATGACTTCAATTCCTGCCTGCCCCAGAGGTGACCACATGGTGTGGCAGACCTCTCCTGACCCGCCCGCTGCTCCCCTCAGCAGTGTACTTCGTGGATCTGCCTGTTCTGCTTCCCACTCTGTCTCTGGTGAATCCGCATCCTCTCACCTTCCGCATCTCTGGCCTGTACCCCAGTTCTTTACGAATAAATAAATAAATCTTAAAAAAAATTAATTTTTTGGGATGGTCTTTTAGACGTCCCTGAATAGGACAAATGATAACGTAGATTTTCATAGCAAAATGTGTTTTTCAATAGTGGCACTCATCATGTTGCATTTTCACCTATGTTTATATGATTTGATCTATCTCTGCCCCCCACTCCACTAGATCCTAAATAGTTTTGAAAAGAGAAAACCTGCCTGTTCTTCACTATTGTATTACTACTGCCTTGACCTGTTGTCGGTGCCAAAAAGTGCCAAAGAAATAAATGTTTACCCACATGAGTATTTTTGGGAAGCAGGAAAAACTCCTACAGAAATGTTTGCTGGCTTGTCTACAGCAACAGTAAAGGATTTGGATGTTTTCGGCTGCCCTTAAAGTATACTAGCAGCTGAGCAGAACAACAGATGCTGAACTAGAGTGGGGACTCTGTATAAAGAGAAGCAATGAATTCTAATGGTTACCAAGATAACACTTCAAAATAATCAAGAAAAGTGCAACTGAAATTGATTGGGAATCTCATGTGTTATAATCCTATATTTTGTCCACTAACTAGAGCCAGGGCTGTTTAAATGATAACCTTTATTATCTGAAGC
>NW_004567104.1:36795269-36812308 GCF_000260355.1 Condylura cristata
AAAGAGAAGCAATGAATTCTAATGGTTACCAAGATAACACTTCAAAATAATCAAGAAAAGTGCAACAAAATAAACCTATCAAAGGATCATACAATGTTAAATCTGGAAGGAATTGTGAGTATTATGTAAAAATAATCTTCCTCTTTTCAAAACGAGATAGTGGATGCCTCGCAGTGGAGATGTAAGACAAGAATCAAAGGTTCCTTACATGTGATGTGTGCTTCCTTTGCCATCACATTCTGCTTCTAAAAAATAGTGGCTTTCTGAGATATTCAGTCTTTAAAAAAGAAATTGGGAGGGGGGAAGTCAATGGAATTCATAGACTGTAAAAAGATAATCTGTAGCCCTGCTTTTTTTTTTTTCTTGACTCACAAATGCATAAAAAAATAAATGACTGAAAATTATCTCTGAGATATATTATGTGGAGAATGGCAGTATGGCAGTAACCCAAAAAAGCTTTTACTGTTTCTGGAGTATTTGTTTAGACACATTTAAACTTTTTTTTTTTTTTTAATGTAAAAGGCGTTCTGTCTCCCAGATCCCTCTAAGTGAAAGATGATAAATGACAGGGGTGGGAATTATAGATCAGAACCCCATTCCAGAAACCAGCCAACCATTTAGTCACAGATTCTCTGGGTCTGGGCCTTAGGGGAAGTTTGTTTTTGTAACAATTTAGTTTCAGGGAGTTAATTTCTGCCAAAGTTTTCACTACACATATCTAAATATACTTTTTCGTGTATGATAATTTGATGCCCAAAATTCTAAAACTGTATTATATTTATATTAAAACCCTAAAGCTTTAACATTGAGCTTGATTATAGAATGACATTCCTCCCAGTTCTCCAAAGTAAATAAAAACATATGCAAATTGCAGAGAGAGAAAAAGAAAAAGTCAGCCCTTAATATTTTATAAGAATAAGACAATGTCTAATAGAACAACTCTGCCATGAATGCATTTGGTTAAACACACACACACACACACACACTGACACACATATAAGTCTTTGAAAAATACAATAGGAAGAGATACAATAACATGATCCTTGTATATGTTCTTTTCTCTCTTTTTTCTAGATTAATTTTTGTATGCTATTTTAAACAAACTTTTAAATATGTCACTTCATATGGCAAAATAGAGAACTCTATCACTTCTCATATCAAATGAAATTCCATTTCATTTGACTATTTTGTTCTTTGCCAACTCCCAAGTCAGCCAGGGCAGTTATAATAAGATATTACAGGGATGGTGACCAAAGAAAACATTCAAACAGCAAAGCACAATCATCATTAATAACTTTTAACCAGAGGTGGCTAGATTCTCAAACTACTGACACATGAGAATTTAACATTCATGAGCCCCTTCCTAGCTCTTTGCTGTGACCTTAGTAATGGTGTATTCCTAATATTGAATTAAGTTTCTTAAAGAGCTTCTTTTCCCTATGTGTAAGCATTATGTTCCACAAAATTTAATCCTGGCCCTGCTTTTAATCAAGGAATGAAAATTGTATGAAACTCCATCTGGTCTTTTGTTCATTTCTTTTGGCCATTAACTAGAATTTCATTGGGCGAATATCCTTCATTTCACACTTCTGACACTTTGAGTGCTGAGTAGCCTAAAAGAGCCCCTGTCTGAATATTTTCTCTCATCTGTTAAAACAGTGATGGGTACCTCTTTAATTAGCTCATTTTGCTGATTTATTTTTTTTTTTTACTTCCTATTTCCTTCAAATAGCTGGTAAACCTGTATTTTTCCTTCAAAGTATGTGAATTCTTGCCTATGTTTGCTGATAAAAGTATGGTCCACTTTCATATCCTTCACTTCTAACTTCAAGTAACAATCTGCTGAATTTACCAATACAACCCCAGTGATATATTCTGAGGGCAACATCTTAGTATTAAAGGGAGGCATAACCTCTCTGCCTTCATGTTTCGTAATGGTTTGCCAGGAGACACATATGCACATGCACCCACAAATCAATTTCTGACTCTTAATAAGAGGCCCCTTTATCCTCCTCATGTCCTCAGTCTCTGTTTCTTTTGTCAAGGCTCAAGGGGTCAGAGGAGTTGAGGAGAATTTCTGTACACCACTGAATGTTGGGCTCCATCTTTGGTCAACTTCAAATGTGCCATTTCTCTAGGGAAATCTGAAAAGAAATATCTAGTGAAAATATAATACCTTACAAAGACAGTCTTTACAGAGATGGCTAGTGGCCCCAGGAATGTCTCGAAAGGTTGATTGTTAAAATGAACTTGACATTGAATTGACCCTCAAAGATGAAAATAGAACAAGTGAGATAACTTCTTGCCAGAGAGATGTCACTACCTTGGCACAACTTCTGGTAAGAAGCCACACTAAAAGGCAAATTTTGTCTATACTAGTCGGAAAGAAAATATGGTATATATATATGACAAAATGGCCAGTGGGAGCCAATTTCCAAAGGGAGTCCAATCTCTGTTCAAGGAGCCAAAAAGGAGAGGACACATCTTTTGGATTTATTCTTTCCTTATGTATTTGTGTATTTACTTATATATCTAATTATGAATTGTTCCCTAAATCCAAGAAAAAAAAAAGGACTTGAAGTTCTTTATTATTTTAAGTCTAATACCTTCTCAAAAGACATAATAATTATACAACAATAATTCAACAAAAGGAATCTAACAGCAAAGATACCCTCTGATAAAATTACATCTTAGAACTTGAACACTTACTATGTGTCTCTGGGTATTCTATAGAACAATGATCTCCATGTGATCTCTGTTATTAATTGTCCACATTAATTCCATGAGGTATATATTGTCCTTTACCAGAACGAGGCTTAAGAAAGTTATAAAACTTGTTAAAATTTATCTAATAAGTGGGGTCTCCCTGTAGCACAGGGGGTTAAGTCTTAGCACTAATAAGCTATCTGCAGCAAGAGTTTGATCCCCAGCTGGCCAGGGAGCTAACCCACATAGTGTGGCAAACCTCTCCTGTTTCACCAGCTGCTCCCTTCAACAATGTATTTCAGTCAATCTGCCAGTTCTGCTCTCCACTCTACCTCTGATGAATCCTTTCTCTCTCACACACACCCCATTTCCTTTTGACCTATATCCCAGCTCTTGTATGCATAAATAAATAAAATAAATCTTAAAAAAGATTTACCTAGTAAATGGTAGATCTGGGATGGGACCTAAATGTGATCCCAAGCATATGCTCCATGATACCCCATATAATTTGTCTGATTGCTCCTAGATAGCACTTACTCTCAGAGCATGACTATTGGTAGAGATAATACTGATGAAAATATGCCCATACTACACTTTCAGAGACCAGTAACACAAGAGAGTGTGACAATGATGCAAGACCCATGGGCCAATCATCCTGGTGACTTGGGCACTCCTGTTAGTGCCAGTGCTGGCACACAGAGATTGGATTTTACAATTAAAGCATGCATATATAAAAATGATACCTGCTTCTCAGTGCAACCATCTGTCTTTACTGTTGAGAATTTCTGTTTGCTCATGCCAGTAATATGCAGTGTTTCTAAAAGCAAAGAGAGGCAAAGAGGACTAATCTATGTGGACTCAGATCACATTGGAGAGTAACATGTATTGATCTGAAAGTATTGTACCATTGGTGACAATATACAAAAGTGTCTGGGGCCTAATGAAAGCCCACTAGCTTGCAGTGTAAACCTGGGAAAACAGCGGCAAGCAAATTGTAGCTGGCTCAGCAGGTTCCTAGAAGATGGTGGACTCAGAAAGTTTTGATTCTCAATTGAACCCTGAGGTGTGTGCAATGAACACTGCATTCTGAACTTTTTGGGATGAGCAGATGAAGGACTGTGCTATTAAAAATTGATTCAGAATTTGTTTTATTGTCTCATCTCATAACTCTTAACCTATTGCAGATTGAGCTGGCGACTTATGGACAAAAGTGTAACAGTAGCTTCCTAACATATGAGAATATTTGTTTCGCTATGCATTTCCCTTTCCAACTTCATTTCTATGACAAATTCTCTAAAGAATAGTAAATAATTTACAGTGTTAGTATCACAGCAACAGCAGGTCTGTGTGGGTTGGTTGTTGATTTATATCTAAAAAAATGGCATCTTTCAGAATGAAGGATGGGTGAGACAGGATGCTTGGTTTATATATGCTCACTGATAATCAGACTATGTTTCTGTGCCAGCATGTCTGTGTGAACATACATGACATGCGCCACTAGCACATGTGCCCATGTCTAATATCTTCATGACATTATTTTTTTTCATGTGCACACAATATAGCCTTATGTATGCACCAATGCACATTTCACAGACAGGTAGGAAGATTTCATTTGTATGGCATTTTCACAATGTAACCTTCCATTTGAGCCTTTCCAGAGAATAACCAACCTGTTGTGTGGAGGGTGGGGTGGGACTCAGAAGGGAACAAAAGCATATCCTAATTATGGTCAGAAGTTAATTGGAAAGTAGCTACTGCTTCAACAGAGGTTAACAAAATATATATCATCCTGTTTCAGTGCTACTTTTACATCATGCCCTGTATTTCCAGGTGCTACAAATATCTGAGATCTTGAAGGGGGATTTTAGAAAAAAGGAAAATTTGGTGTTTGGTAGGTTTCTGTTCATTCACTTAGAATTATTTTTTTCTCAGCTCAGTTTACTTCAGTTGCCACTAAATTAATTTGCTTTATAGTTTCCAGAGTTTCATTGAATTCATTGCTTTGCCTTTTCTTTTGCCCTTTAGGCTTTTAAAAATATCTTTTCTTTCTTTCACAATTTAGTGAAGTTTTGGAAAGAAGCAGAGATAAATCTGTTTCAACTTGCCATCTTTAACTAGGTTTATTCATCATTCTTTAGTTTGTATCTCCTAAATCTCAGCCTTTCTTTGGAATTCTGGTATTATAATGGAGTATGGATCTCCTGAATTGTAGCAATGCCCACAAAAGAAATGATTTGGGTGATTTTTTTAAAAAATGTGTTCATTCTTCTCTTCTTGACCATTAGCAGCCACTGAGAAGCTGCCAAAGAATGAAAAACGAATACCTTAGCTTTCAATAAGCCAAAATTTCAGAAACTATGCCTGGGACTAGAGATTGTTTTTATGCTCAACTGTATACACAACTCTTAATAAGGCTGAAGGGGGTGAGGGGTAATGGTATAAAAAATAATTTTGTATACAGTCACTCTCATTCAATTTGCTCCCCATAACGTCAACTGTGAAGGGAGTATTAACCACCACATTTTGATCCTGAGGATAATTAAATGGTATACTTAATACTTCCTTATATAAGGAATATGTGTCATAAATGTGACAAGTGCAAAAACTAGGCCTGAAAAAATGTATATAGAAATCTTGTAAGCTAGAATTTCACATAGTAAAGTGTGTTAATGTTGAAAACTGACTCAAGTATAATATATCATAAGAACTCTGAGAACTGCAAAAATTGACGCAAGAAAAAGTAGACATCATAGAAACAATTTGAAGAAAATATAATTGAGAGAAATTAAAAGTGCATGTAATATCTTTTATTTTGACAAAAATAGAAACAGAAGATATCCCTGAAAAATTTAAATCTTAAAAAAAAAAACTGAAAAACTGATTTTGTAGAATAGTAAACATAAAAATCCTACATATAAAATGCAGAGGCTAGAGTTGATGAAATTCAATATGAACAAAAGACCTTGATCTATCAATTATTCATTGTACAGTACAGTGAGAAAGCATTGATCACAACAAAGATAATTTTTAGCAAAGTGAAGATAAAAGTGACAAAAAGATGGAAATGGTTTAAAAGCATCACATAGAATATTGATCAAAGAATAAAATTGGTAAATGGAGTTTTGTTCAGAAAATGCTCTCTGTACAAAAAGTCAAAGAGTGTTCACACAATCTTGTTTAAATGATTTTATGTATAACAAGGATTCAAGCATTTTTCCTATAGCAAATCTCACTTATTCTAATAGTCTCAAGCTAGTGCTCTTGGCTAAAACTTTTTTTTCTTTTCTGCAAATAATGTGATATGAAAAAGGATAGGCTTCCCCAAAATATTCTGTTTTTTTTTTCCCACAATGTGTAGAGTAGGGGTCCTCCCTGGTGGGCAGCAGGTTAAAGTGCAACACCAAGACCAAGAAGCTAAAGCCACTTCAGCATGCATTCGATCCCTTCCCTGGAGGTGACCCACATGGCGTGGCAGACCTCTCCTGACCCACCTGCTGCTCTCCTCAGCAGTGTACCTTGTCAGTCAGCCTGTTCTGCTCTCCACTCTTTCTCTGGTGAATCCTCTCACCACCCTTGCACCTCTGGCCTGAACCCAGTTTTGTATATTTAAATAAATAAAACTTAAAAAAAAATGTGTAGAACAGGCTCTTCCCAATACTTTGGCATGTGATGTTACGGTCATTGAAGTTCTCACAAGCTTCAAGAAAAACTGGAGCCATTGCCTTAAACAAATAAGATTATCCAGACGGTCATCTCCAGAAGAAAACTTTCTATAAAAGAAACTTATCTTATGGTAGACAAATTATGCAGACCATCTGGTTTTATAGTTATTTTCCCTTTTTTGTATTGGTCACCTCCTTTCTTCCTGATATCCCAGACCACAATTTCATGAATTAGCTCAGAACAAAATCCCTCATTCTGCCCCATTTACTCTAAGATTTACAGGCAGATAAATTCTCCATATATATAATTATATTGGTTCTTTTTTCTCTATTAATCTGTCTGAGGTTTATTTATTTCTCCATTAGTTCATGTAAAGCCCCAGAAAGACTGGGCAATATTTCCTTTGTACACCAACAAAGGCACAATTAAAAACCCATATGTAGTCTAATTTGATACCTGGCATTGAAACTCACTATACACTTGACCAAATCCTGGTACTGTCAGTTTTCTAATCTCAATTTGAGAGTGTAAGTGAGTGCATTTTGCATATAATACGAGTTCACTAGTGGTTGTTGAAGTATGTTTTATTTAACTATCTTAATAGGGTATGTTCAATCTTTGATAACAATTTCTTCATGGCCTGTCTCTATTTTGATATTTTTTAATGTTCTCCAGCAATAATTACTTGCACTTTGATCCTATGCTGGGTTTCTTCCCCCAGCCTCTGACCTATAGTCAACACCCAAATGCAGACATCTTCTTAGGCAAGATGAAATTTGCCCACTTTTAATTCCTATTTTAACCTCTTTGTTTTCCTCTAGTTTATCTGTGGTGAGTCTTGTTCTATTTTCATCTTTGTGTGTGTGTGTGTGTGTGTGTGTGTGTGTGTGATGAGCTCTTGTATGATATCCAACTTTGTGCTAGATATATTGATTAATTGCTTGTAAATTTGTGATAAAGATAAATCCTAAATCTGTACATAAAAATAATATCACAGTCCATGAAGGAAATCAGGGGTAGAATTTGTCAGGGCCTATCATTGTGAGATGTGAGGTCTATGATGAAGGAAATCAGGAGGGAGAATTTGTCAAGGTCTATCATTGTGACATGCAAAGTCTATGTTCAGAGTGAAGCAGTCTGTGCTGTCATAGTTCCTCAGCCGCTTCCTTTTTTGTTTGAAATGCAAACTGAAGACACAAAGGGAACTTGTGCAAAAGCAAATATATAAACAAATCCTATGTCAAATATCAACTTTTTTTGAATTGTGTCACTTTGGGTTTATTCATTGATTTGTTTTTCCATTCAGGTGAATCCTTGAAAATTGGTTCTTTTGTGAGAGTCTTTAATCTTGCAATAAATATGTACATATTAAGGAAACCTTATAGAAAATAGAAAAGACATTCCTAATATGTATATTTATGACTGCTTTGTAAACAAGTGTATGTTAGAAGCATTCTGTTTGGTTATGAGAATGTACTATGTTGTTGGCAAAAGAAGAATTTTAAAAATGTGTTTAAAGATAACAACCAATACACATATACACAATATAATATATAAAATAAATTAAATTCAAAATTTATGCTCTACCTGGTAGAAATATTTGCACAAAACAATTTAAGAAGCTAACAGAACAATTAAATATTTGGAATAATTTTCTTAATTTAAGATGAAGAAATTGAGATCCAAGTCAGATGACATTACCAAACTTAGAAAATCAGTGAATTATGGTCAATTTTCTAGGGCAAACATTTCATCTGTTAATCCCTTAGAGTAGATGATATCCACCCCCCCCCCCCATAGCACCACAAAGTGTAAAGCTGAGTTATCTCAGAAGCAAAATGAGTTTGGGAGACAGAAGGCAGGTCATCAAATTTAATGGGCATTTAAGATATGATAAGTAAGTTTTACCTTAAGTTCTCTTTTTACAATTATTAGAGAATTGTGCAGCAATGAAACAATTCATATATTCACTGATGAGAGGTTTTCATGTTGAGACAATCTATGTCAATTTGCCAAATGTTCTGAAATAAATACCATAGTTAGGATTTGAATTCAGGTCTCTTATTCCAAAGCACATTCCACTAAGTCACAGATCTGGAAGAAAATTTACCATAATTCTGACATTTTTGCATGCTTTCGGAGCCTTTAGAAGGACATTCACTTTTCAAAATAACTTGAAAGGTAGAGTATTTCTCTAAAACAAAGATCCAGAAAGACTTTTTAAATAGCAAATTTCCCATCTCTTTCCAAAGAGTGTTTACTTAGTTCCTAGGAGAAAGAGAGAAGTAGAGAAAGGGAGGGAGGGAGGGAGGAAAAGAGGGAGGGGAAGAGCAGGGTTGCCAGCAATCCCTACTATGATTAAGAATTTCCTAAACCCATCACTTCTGGGTAAGTGTACAACATCTACTTAACACTGTTCCTCATTACCCATGAGTCTCAGGGGGAGAAAGGAAAACTAATCTTAGCATCCTAGTCCTGACTATGAAATTAGCTAATTCTATGTGAGTTCATTGTTTTCTTAGCTAACAAAAATGTATGTCAATGTGGTGACTGAATTTTAGGAATTGTTTGACCATTGAATTTTAGGAATTGTTTGACCACTTTTTCTATACTACTTCTCCCCATCATAAATCTGCCTGCCAGATTTGTGGCAGGAGAACTCATTCATTTCCTGACAAAGGCTATATAAAGCCAAGCCATTTAACTTGTGAAAATAATGACATTTCTTAGATCCATTGGTTATAGCTTAAGTTCCATGGGGCTCATTAAAGGAAAGAGAAACAAAATAGCAGGCATAAATGAGATATAGTAACAGAATGGCAGTTATTTACTAATTAAATTTAGTTAATTTACAATTTAGTTAATTTCTTAAAAGCTCTAATTTTCTTTCTGCTGTCAGTGCTGTTTGTTATCATTTAGCAAATTATTCCATGAACATTTCTATGGTACTTCCAATCAGGAAGGTGTTTACCATTTCTAACCAAATGCCCATCTTTTGTCAAACTTGTTCTTTGTTTTTTTAAATGCTACTTTTTTTAATGGTAGCATTCTTGTTGAAAACCCACTTCTATTTATATTTTCAATGATTGGTTAATAATCATCTCCTCCCCAGAGCCCTCTAGAGCCCTGCCAACACCTTGCTGAGATGCACATATTAAAAAAGATTTTTTTTTCGTCTCATTGACAACAATTTTCGTTCTCAACATTTCTACATTTTTTTTGGTGAGTTCTTCTGCATTTAATGGACTCTTCCAGCACCACATTAATCTCTGTATTTGAAAAAAGATAAATGCTAGAAGCTTTGACTTTAGGATGGCTGCAAACTATCCTGCAAAATGGTACATATATATGCTGCTGAAAATCAACTTTGACCTACTTAACGGTCTGCTCACTGTTTTCTATTGAGTGTTACCCATCCCTCTCTATGAATGTATGTCTCAGACACAGTTCAGCTCCCCCACTTTGCCTCCCCATTTGCCTGACCTGCCCTTGGTCAACTCTGCCCTCTGGAGCAGTGAGTTTTGAGGAGGACAGAGAGAAAAGACCTATTTAGACCACTGAGTGGGATGCTATTCTCCAGTCTTTTCAATAGCAATCATGATAAAAGGAAGATGAATATGAAAGGCAGGGATAACTCTCTGTGTGTGAGCAAGATTTTGTGGTTAATTTCTTCTCACTGGAAAGTCTGTAGCATGAATCAGACCATGGCAGACAGAAGTACTCTATTCCATGTCAGGAGAATTAACTAGTTTTTCATTGTGGGGAGATTACAAAAAAAGTTAAGGCATGAAAAACAAAATGGTCACAGTTATTCTTTGTACTCTGTTCATACCTTTGTGCCAGGGGGTGAAGCAAATTGAAGATATTAGGTCATTAATTTTCACGGTATTCTTCTCAGGGAGGACAATGGAAACTAATTATCCTTATTTTATAGATACTGGGAAAAGTAAAGAGACCTTTCTGTAGCCTGTGTGATTCATTGGTAGTAGAACTGCAAACCTCAATTTAATTTCACAGTAGTTCATAGATTTGATTCCAGTTCTAAGGAAGACCCATCTTGAGAAGGGAGTATGTCACAGACCACAATTTGCTGCATTGGAATCTGATCCTGTAGCACAAAAGGAAATCATCACACCACCCTGCAGCCCTCTGGGCTCTTCTGGGTCTGTAAATATCAAGCTAGCATCAGCTAGAGAAAAAGCCACACTGAGTTTAATAAAAATATTTGTACCTCCTGTATACATGGGAGTGACCCAGCGTGGCTATGTTAACTCAACCTTAGCTTTAGACACCAGCACAGATAATCTAGGGAAGGCAAGAAGAGTTAGTGGAAGAAAGAGGAAGTTCAGTTCAGTTAGGGGCTTTTTTGAAAAACAAAAGGAAGCAGATTTGAACTCTGCCTTCTCTAATGAAAAGAGATAAGGAAATTAAGTCTTTCTGAGAGAGTCCCTAACCTATAGAAATTTACAGGTAAGTATCAACAACAGCCTCCTCCCAGGTTTTATATCCCTTCCCATGAAATAAACCTCTTGCCAAAATGACATATTTTGGGATGGCAGATTTTTGTTCTCTTGCAATCCTTTCTCATGTTTACCAACATTTTTGAGTCATGGTAAGATAAAAGCAAAAAGTAAATAAATAAATAAAAAGGTCTAGTAAATTCTTGTTGGTTCAAAAAACCAAAGACCAAGGAAAGCTTTTAAACAAGTAACTCACTGATTTACTGGAGAAAGTCATGTTGTCAGTGCCTGGTATTTTCAAGTTTTCAGTAATATCACAGAAAAGACACTGTTGTTTGATAAAGCGGAAAACTGTCCCAGCGGTGTCTGTTAAAACTGTCATGCTTGTCATCCCCTCACTAAACTCTCTCTATCCGCTCTGAAAGAACTTCCTTGGTGTACAGGAGTTCCCAGTCAGGGTCAGGGGAGAAAGGGAACTGGATATAAGACTGCAAATAAAAATAAGAGCTGAGAATCATGTTAGTTGCTTCGAAAATCTTAGAGCCACAGAAAGTACAAGATGCCATAGTGTAGCAGAAAATCCTAAAGAACATGTAAGTGGATATAAATAGTAGTTGATAAGAAATGTAAACAAAATGAACAAAAATTACTCTCTTTCTAAGCTGAAATGTTCAGGAATTTTATACAAAATAATACAATTTTAAAAAAAGTTAAAGGAAATTGCAGCTCTAGTTTGTCTACCGTGCATTGCTATAGCATTTATTCTAGATATCCTCTCGCTTAATGTGTATGCATGTGGGTGTGTTCACCTGCTTATATAAACACACACACACACACACACACACGTGTGTGTGTGTGTCATTTCCTTTTGTGCTACAGGATCACAGATTCCAATGCAGCAAATTGTGGTCTGTGACATATTCCCTTCCCAAGATGGGTCTTCCTTAGAACTGGTATCATATATATGTATATATATATATATATATATATATATATATTTATGCTTACAAGACATATGTTGCAGCTATAGATATGAGATGTGTATATATGTAAATGTTCACATGCATACATGCACATATATACACAGGAACATGTATAGTTTTTTAAAGATATGCATTATACACACATAATGGTATATACCACAAGGAAATAAGCATAAATCTTGTGACTGTCATGTTCACCCAGAGGAAACACAGCTGCTTATGGGCACATGAAACCCTCTAGAACGAGTCTTAGTTAAGTCCTGGGTCATGACCATGGAGTAGGCCGGCAGAGAACTAGAGAATGGAGTAATGAGAACTGGAGAGCAGAAAATCCTTTGCACTAAGAGCCCAATAATTAATCAAAACAACACAATTCTAAGACAATAGTTACAACAAAACATAAAGGAGGCATTTTTGTAGCTCTGGCTAAATGTAAGAGGAGAGCCCTCCCTGGTGGCATGACAGGTAAAAGCGCACCAACAGTACCGTGAAGCTATCTGCAGCCACTGCAGTACCAGTTAGATCCTTGGCTAGAGAGGTGATCCCCATGGCATGGTAGACTTCTCCTATCCCACCCACTGCTCTTCTCAGCAGTGTATGTCAGTCAACTTACCTGTTCTGTTCCTCACTTTGTCTCTGGTGAATCCTCTCACCCACCTCCATACCTCTGGCCTGTACCCCAGTTCTAGTAAACATAAATAAATAAAGCCTTGAAAATAATAAATGTCAGAGGAGAAAAAAAAAAGGAAATGACATAATTGTCATGTTGCCAATAAATGAGAATGTCAGATGCCTAAATATTTGACTTTTCATGGTTCCTGTGGACCCAGTGAAACAGAATTCATGCTATGTATGAACTAGTTTGTCCTTCTCTTTTCTTCACATGCCCAGTGCTTGAAAGTTTAATGTGGGTAATTTGATGCCACCACCTTTAGGTCCTAGAATTTTTTTTTTAAAGATTTATTTATTTATGCACACAGAACTGGGGTACAGGCCAGACATGCAGGGGCATTGAGAGGATTCACCAGAGACAGGGTGGGGAGTAGAACAGTCAGATCATTGAGGTACACTGCTGAGGGAAGCAGCGGGCAAGTCAGGAGTGGTCTGCCGTGCCATGTGGGTCACCTCTGGGGCAGGCGGAGATCTAACTCATGCAGAAGTGGCTTTAGCTTCTCAGTGTTATGCTTTAACCAGTTGTGCCACCAGGGAGGGCCCAGGTCCTAGAATTTTTAATGAGCTGATCATGGCAGTCCAGCAAAGAGCCAGCCTAAGGTGACTATTTTCACTTATTTACCTCTTGACATCTAGTAATTCTGATTTTCTCTATATAAGCAAAGCACACATGTTTATATCTTCTTTCCCACACTCTTCATTGTTAATCCATTATTAAGCTACCGCTGTTTGAAAAAAAAAGTCCAATATAGTGCAGACAAGAGACAAAGTGTCCATCAGAGTCTGAGCTCCTAAAGAAGATATAAAATATGAAGTTGAGTTTAATGCCTTGGAGACCAAGTGGAATGGAGATTTAAAGGAAGGCAAGATCAATTATTGAGCCAGAAAAGACTCAAGGGAAAAGGTGGTATTGAAGTTGAGACTCAAAGAAGGGTGTGCTTTTTTAAGGAAGCTATCACATTCTCACAAAATAGAAAAAGAAGTTAAGCATGATTTGTGGTCTTCAGTTGTGTGAAGCTCTCCTCTTAGTTAATCTATTCTGTAGAGCCCAATTATTCTCCTCGTGCACTTCAAAACAATTAAAAGCCACAGAACAACTAACAATGCACAAATTGTGTGATTTGATAGAAAATCACCACAGGGAAAAGCAAAAGGCAAAATAGAAGAACATTCATTTATTTGCTACAGTGTTTTTTGACAAACTGAGTCTAGAAGGGAATGAAGAAAAGAAAGACCCCTTTTGATATTGGTATAATTTCTCAGGTGGCCACAAAACCACTTAATAGCTTCTCTTTAGGCAACTATTGTGAATTTTGCTTCTTTAAGGATAGCCCAAAAAGGAGAATCTCTCCTCTAAGAATTTACATTTTAATGATAGACAAATGTTCCTATGTTTACATGTAAATTAACACCAAATATATTTAATAGTTGGTGAATGAAACTTTACTCTGGATTATTTTTTTTTTTTTTTACTATTACTTGTTCAAGTCTCATGCTAAGTGAAATAAATTGGGCAAACATTATTGCTGTTGTTTTTTATTTTTTGCATAAGGTCAAGGAGAGTGAGCTTCACAGTGCAGAAAGACTATGTAAAGTTAAACAGCTAGAAATGAGGCCAATCTATGATCATCTTTTTGGGCTCTCTTATCAGTTGCCAGTAAGAATCATCTATTTGTATTTATTTATTTATTTTTTAAGATTTATTTATTTGTTCATACAGAGCTGAGGCCAGAGGCTCAGTAGCGGCAAGAGGCTTCACCAGAGACAGAGTGGGGAGCAGAACAAGCAGATCAACGAAGTACACTGCTGAGGGGAGCAGCGGGCGGGTCAGGAGTGATCTGCCGTGCCATGTGGGTCTCCTCCTTGGCAGGTGGAAATCGAACTCATGTGGAAGTGGCTTTAGCTTCTCAGTGTTGTGCTTTAACCTGTTGTGTCACCAGGGAGGGCCAGAATCATCTATTTTTCAACTTATCTCAACAAATATTTACAATCAGGTTACCTAGCCAACGCAGATTCCCTGTTTTTGACCAAAACTCGTCACTCCTTAGATGTATTTTAAAAAAGAATCTGGGCCCTCCCTGTTGGCGCAGCAGGTTAAAGCACTGCACTAAGAAACTAAAGCCACTTCCGCATGAGTTCTATTCCCGCCTGCCCCGGAGGTGGACCACATGGCGTAGCAGACCTCTCCTGACCCGCCCGCTGCTCCCCTCAGCAGTGTACTTAATCAATCTGCCTGTTCTGCTCCCCACTCTGTCCCTGGTGAATCCTCTCACCCTCCGCATCTCTGGTCATACCCCAGTTCTGTATGAATAAATAAAAAATCTTAAAAAAAAAGAATCTGCCCTCTGATCAGAGTAGTGGTTGATTTCAGGTTCTTCAAAAATAATTTTAAGAAATCTTCACACCAAGATATGCTTCTCATATGTGATAATTTGAAAATTATCCTCTACTAACAAAGCCCAAAGTTTCCTTCCAACACTTGTTTATTTACATTTTTATTATACATTTATGTTTTGTAGACAGGGAAGTAGTGGATACAATTTGAGGTATCTATGTGAGAACTAGAGAAGATAATGTACACATATATTAAAGAAGTTGACTTTTCTGTACATGTATCCAAACTGTATTGCAGCCTATCAGTGTATACTACAACTACTATTAGCACAAAGCCTGAAATATAAACCAAACATAAAGTGTTCACCTCACATCTATCATTGCACACTTGAAGCTACTGGTGACAGTTGCTACATGCCTGATCTTGGACTCTAAATCCATGTAAAATGCAGCTCTCCATGTACTTGAAGGTCATACTGAATTGAACTGGCCACAGTGCATATTCAGTGACATCCTATTCTGTACTCTGAAACCTTATTGGAGTTATAGGGGGAGGAAAGATAATCCCCCATCTTCCTTTTGCAAGATAGGTCTCCCTAAGATGTTTAGAACAGGTCTTTCTAAAATGTGTCATTTTGGCATGTGGTTATATGAAGTTCAACTCAATCAAGGCCCTTATTTACCTGGAAGAAAGAAAATTGATAATGTTTCACAAAATTAAGGAAATTTGTCAGAAAGATTTATTTTTTTAAAGATTTATTTATTTATGCATACAGAACGAGGGTATTGGTCAGAGGTCCAGGGGTAATGAGAGGATTCATCAGAGACAGTGTGGGGAGCAGAACAGGCAGAGTGAGGAAGTACTCTGCTGAGGGGAGCAGTGGATCACCTACAGAGTCACAAATAGAACTCACTCTGAAGTGACTGCATCTAGCTTGCAGTGCTGTGCCTTAACCCGCTGCACCACCAGGAAGGGCCAGAAATAACCTTTCAATCAGAGAAATCTATCGGTATGGCAGGACAAACATCCAACTACAGAGCTGGCCTTTGTCATACAAGTCACCTGTTTCTTATCATGTGAGTCCTCCTTTCTCTTTGAACCAGACCCCATCCTATTCCTTAGATCAGGACTTTGGAATCCATGTTTATATGTATTCACTGTATTTTTTTTTTCCATCTGTGAATCTGTTTGATGTTCATTTGATTATTTCACTCATCATAGAAGAACCCAGTGGGCAGGAGATATTTTTCATTCTCCCAGCACTTCCAATGCTTCTGAGTTTTTGAGTGAGACACCCACTATAATGAAGGACAGAAATATATAATTTCATGTATGGGGGTGGTAGGGACCCCAAAAATGGGACACCCAAATGCAATCAGTAATTGAAGCTTATGTAGCAATGTTAGCTAATGAGAAGGGCACAGGTCTGAGACTTCAAAGAGAAGGAAGTCTTAATGCACAGGAAGATGGGAAGAGCAAATATGTGGTAAATCAGTGTATACTATGGCTTTAAGGTAAATCTTTGTGATATAAAAAGTGATTTTTGGTAACACTTATACATCACAGAGGAAATGTGGACACCAAGAAGCAGGTTTAATGTATCCATGCTGACTCAGTGGATTTTCATCACAAGGCTGAGGCCCCTGTGTAGGAAGACAGGGGCTTACATACACTCAGTTTGTACAAGTTCCGGGTGAGTTTGCATTGGCAGCTGTACATGGTCAGAGATGACGTGACTTCATATCAAGAGGTAAATCATATAGTTGCATACCAAGGGAAAGTAAAGGATCAGTAGTCAGGGGACCCCCTAAGTTCATCCTGCCCCACGGCAGTACACGGTTGAACATGAAGCAAAATTCATATCAGGGACTGTGTTGCTTACCAGGAACTGAGCAAAAGGTTGTTACTAGGATCCGAGGCTGTTTATCTCAGGTCACTTTGCTTCAATACTTGTTTTCCTATTATAGATCCCCCATTAAAATTATATTAGACAGTTAAGGAAAAGAAATATTCAAACAATTCCTTCTGGAGTTGGTTAAGCCTTGATTGTTTTCCTTTCAAAGTAATCCATGTGCCAAAGTAGCATATTTCCGGGTTTATGTATTTTGCTGCTTATCTGGGTATATCTCCGTTGTTAAGGGCAGGTCCTGATGCTCTCGGATTCGGGTTAGGATATTTCTCTCCAGTGTGAAGAATCAGCCTGATAAATATATATATATA
>NW_004567104.1:36812408-36818579 GCF_000260355.1 Condylura cristata
TTTTACTGCTTTCAGTTCCTTCATAAGCCCAGGGAAGTTCCGAGGCTACTGAAGCCTTGTAGAGACTCTCCGGGTGAGAGCTCAGCGAGAGCTTTTCCTTTCATGAACTAATCAGAGGGCAGAGAGGCTGGCTTTGCTCCCTCTCCCTGCTGTGAGACGTGGGGATTTATTCTGGGAATAGGACCACCTAGTGGGGCAGTCTGGACAGTTATTTCTTTTGGAAGACTTGATTTGGTGGCTGAAAAGATGACTTCAGAGTAACAGTTTCTGAGAAGAGAAAAATGTATTTCTCTGAAATCTTAAGAAAAAGCCTGAATCCTATTCACTTCCAGAAAGCCCTTTGCCTTCAACACTGCAATATTGATCAGCACAAGCTGTGAAAATTTGGCAAAAGTTAGGGTCAGAGGAATTATGTGGAGCATTATATAATCCTCCTCTTAAAAAGGCAGCAAAGGAGGATTTCCCCCCTGCTAAGAATAATAAAACTAATCTTTAGTTAGGAAAATCACACACAGCTCTCTTAATCCATCACAAAAGGATTAGTATCAAGCTAGAGGAATGTTTAAATTAAGAGGAAAAAAAAAATCCCATCCTTTTCTCCCCATCAGTTCAACTCTTCCACATATTTACCTTTTATTTTTGAGCTAAGGCTCCTATTTCCAACCTCATGTATGGCTTTTGAAATAATGGAAACTCCCTGTAGGGTGCAATTGTCGATAGTGCTCACTGTCTCACTGCCTTTCAGATCCCTTTTCCAGTAATCTCTTAACTCTATGGATTATACATTAGACATCATTTTTCATAATAAAGCTTTCTCTAAGACAGTTTATCTTATACCCCTTTTCCTTAAAACTCTAAGGTTGATGGCATTTCTCATAAAAAATATTCAAGCTGTTAACCATTTCCAAAGATGAATTTAAGAGATTAAATAGAGAGAGGAAGAAAAAAGATAGAGTTTAACTGATGATTAGGTGAACTTCAGTCCAGCCTCCTTGGGGTAACTCTCTGGTCTTTGAGCTAGATTTTGGAAAGTAATGAGTTTTTATCCAACACCCACTTTGTAACCAGTTGGAGTCATGTTCTTTTCTCTCAGTGTGAGTTGTCTGTAGTAAAAGGCTTATCAGTGTTGATGGGCCAGCTATTCACCTTCCTTCTTATATTCCAGCTTACTGCTGACCTGAGATGTGCCCTGTCATTGAATAATGAGGATCAAATAGAACCTGGTTCCTCAACTGATATAAAGCCAAGAATGGGCATATTTTCTCTAATCTTTCTTGGGCAGTATCTAAATGGCTTTCAGCTGTTTAAGCTAGAGTAACACAAAGAATGACACCCTCCTCCCAATTATTGAGATTGTCTTTTCTGACTCTAACTCCTTTTATAAAGACAGTTTAAAAATCCTGTATAAGCTGAATTAAATATAAAATATCACTGTGGCTTATTCTGAACACTGGGCAGGTGTGGTCTTGATTATTTTATTACACAGTCAGACACCATTATCTCCCATGGCCAAATAACTTAAGGTTATTTGGACTCTGAGAAAAATCTGAAACTTATTCTCCATTTTGATGATAATTCTTGTTGCATCACAAAGAAATCCCTAACTAAAGAGATATTAATAATAGCATGGACTCCAGTTTAGCAGATGACTAAAGAATGTAGGGTCTGAGGCTAGATCGTTTGGAATAAAAAACTTACCTCCACTATTTTAAGTTATGTAGTCTAAACTAAATTAGCTTACCTCCTGAAGTGTCAGTTCACTCACTGGCAAAGGGACATAATAATAATACCTTCTTAAGTAGGCTCCTTTGAGAATGGAATGAAATATTTAGATCTGAAGCAGCCAGGTCAGATTTGCTTAGTGAACTTTTTAGTTGATGTCACTTCTAATTAAAAAGGCATGCCTGATCTTATGTACATTTTCCGTGTACTTGATTGAAATTTTCAGCACACAAACTTTCTATTCCTAAATAGAAAATTCACATTTCTAGTTAAGGGAGAGTGAATATGAACCCAAAAATGCATCACTAAAAGCAGGAATCATCTGAATTTGCCTATTTGGCATCTCCCTTCCCTCCCCCCCCCCCACACATAAACCACTTGTCACTTGAGGTCATTTGAGACCCAGAGAGCCTGAAGAGGTCTATTACCATTATCTAAATGCAGATTATTGTGAAAGAAGAGCAGTGAGCACCCTGGAAGGTAAGGAGAATCTTTTTTCTTTCCTCTTTCCTAATTGAAGAAGCAATAACTACTCTCCATTTTATGTCCTAGAAGGATGTAGTTAAGGGGGTCTCATCCAATTATAGGTTTGCCAGTTAACATGTCCTGTAACTGAGAATTCCATGTTTACTCTCTGAATAAAAGTCCTAAATGCAGGATAAATAATCCTGGTCTGTTCCATTATTTTTTCTGAATTTGCACCCATGTATATCTCCATCCATACATTATTATATTACTTTTTTCTGTGTTAACCCATTTGATACAGTTCTGATTACTTGTCCAGTCTGAGAAGAACCCACAGGGTACTGGATGATTTTGCTTGTGCCCTGCACCAGTAAAATAAACATCAGTTGTATTGTTTCATATGTCTCTAGGCAGCCAGTCTGCAGAAACTTTTATCAAGGAAAGAGTGTAGTAGGTAGGGACAGGCGCATATATTAATGCAATTTTTAAGAAAACTTTCTGTACTCCACAAATACCACCTCCTATGGCTTTCGTTCTCTCAGTATTCATAGTCACTAGCACTGAATTCCTTACTCTGAACCATACTGAAATCTAGCTCTCTCCATATCTCTGATCATCCTCATATCTTGGTTCAATACCCAAACTCTCATTACCTCCATCCTCATCCTTCACAATTTGGCATTGCTTCTCTAGATATGAACATCTTTCTTTACCTGAGCGTTACAAGTACTCTCTAGATTCTCTAGATTGAGTAACTGTCTTAAACACAGTTTATAAAATAATGATGAATAATACTCCTCATGGTGAGTATTATACCTTTGTGCTTGCTTTGATTCCTTAGCAGGATGTAGTATTATGACATTAATATAGATCTATTCAAGTCACTTAGTCTCAGGGCTACCCTAGGTCATCAGAATTGAGGTACTTACCTTTCGTATATGTATGTAGTAGAATTTATTATTTTTAGTCTGGCTTGTTTCTTTGTGGCATAGTGGCTTCTCTCTTGATCTTTTCTAAGTATTACAGCATTAATACTTGTATCAGTTCTGAGAAATTATATTACACTGTGATTACAATTGGCCCCCTAATTCTCATTTCTTATAGTGCAAAATAGCATTTTTAACTCACTTAGTTGACTAACTGTTGTTCTGTGATTCAGTTCCTTGTCATTCTTTTTAAAGAATTATATTTATTCATACAGAACTGAGGTATAGGCTAGAAGTGTGGGGGATGAGATGATTCACCAGAGACAGAGTGAGGAGCAGAACGGGCAGATCTACTGAAATACACTGCTGAGGAGAGCAATAAGCAGGATGGGAGAGGTCTGCCAAGCCATGTGGGACACCTCCCTGGCCAGAGATCGATCTCATGTCTCAGTGGCCCCAGACAGCTTCATAATGCTATGCTTTGCCCCTCTGCACCACCAGGGAGGGTCCTTCTCATTTTTATCTCGGAATTTCATCTGATGGAATAGTCTCTATTTGGAAAACAGTCATCTGTTAGAAAAACCAAATTATTCAAGAAGATACATGTATAATTTTCCCAACAAGAAGGGACATGGCAGGGTAGGTCGCTAAATTTGTATGTGTAGTTAAGATGGTCTGCAGCTATATTGAAGCAGAGTGATTTAATTGTAGCAAAGGCTATTTTTTGACTTAGAAATCTGTCTTCAGACTCCAAACACAGGAAACTCAACTTCTGTCTTTCTGTATCTTCAAAGTATATAAAAGTAGTAAAATCCAATAATTCACAAATTGTAGTTTTTAAGTTAATAGCAAGGTAGGTTATGCCTCACATTAAAAAAAATACTTATTTTGGAATTTCTTTGAAGGGTAGTAACTATTTGAGGGAAATTATACACAATTGTTCTTCTTTTTACAACCCATTTCATCCAGCTACAAAAGATCAGAAAAAGCAAATCAAGGTCATTCTCTAAATTACAAATCTTTTGATATTACAAAAATCTGAGGTAAATACACCATCAAAAGCTGAGCTGGGCTATAAAGGCAAGGCACATATCCAATGTATTCATTCATATCAAATGGGTATAGTGAAAGCTTTAAATAACTGATAAAAAGCAAATACCTAATAATAAAACAGCTGAAAAATGAAAGTAAAAGCTCATGTGAGCCCATGGGAAATACAATGTTACAGTAGGAGAGCTGACAACAAAATTAAACTAATAAATGAGAAATATGTCGTATATCAATTCAGTAACTCTGCAGCGAAAGCACTATTTTACTTCCCCAATAAAGAAGCTCATTTATTATTTCTTTTTTAGGAATAAGAATAAATACTGAGATTTAAAAAAGCCAGCACACTTTCAAGTTCCTTTGAAGGAATAAAATAAGAGGGATGCAACGGACTTTCTAGGGACCATAGAAAACTTGTTTATTTTAGGTTTTATAGAAATGATGGTGTTCAGAGCTCAGATATTGGCTTAGCAAAACTGCAAGAACACTGAATAATTTGGCCTTGGTGAGACAAGACTATTCCAGTGAGAAAGAAAAATAATCAATTTCTATCTCTAAAGCTCTTTGGACATACAAAGGCTTTGTTATGGTGTTATATTTTTAGTTTAGTATGCATGAGAGATTAGTACTTAGTGTACAATTTGCCATTGAATATAAAGCAAAATACAATAAATAGTTCATAAATTTCAGCAGTCAATTGCAAATGGTTTACATAAGGAGTCACATCTCTCTGCGTTCAAATAGTAGACAAAGGATATAGGAAAATGATCCGAATCAGTGATGGGATGTGTCAGTTAAGCTGCATTTGTGTTTTATCCTTGTCCAGCAAGGTAGAATGCCCCTTGCACTAATCATCCATCAAATATTCCTAGGAGGAAGTTGCTGCGACAGATGTTTCTAATTCTCCGTTGCGTGGAGAAAATAAAGAAGTGGTTCAGGGAGAAGCAGAGACATTACAAAGTTGACCAACAAAGTCAAAAAAACAAGAAAGTTCATCTTTGTAAACATCAGATGGTCCAAATTCATCTCCATTAAACAGAACTGAAAGAGTGACTTGTAAAATACTCTTTACTTATCTACTGTCATCAAACTCAATTATTTTAATGCAATTGCTGATGGTGTATTAACAGCCCTGTTTCTTGATGTTAGTGAATTGTCATGTGACAAAAGGCTAATTAGAAAGACCTTGATATACTTCAGAGGGAAGAGTGGCCACACTGGTTAATACCTCTGTGGGTGATCTGGAGTTCCAAGCGCCCTAGAGGTATTTTGAAATGTTGTGCCATTTGGGAAATTAAAATTTACAGTGACAAAATTATATATGTTTTTTTTTTTTTTAAAAAAAGCAAAACAAAACCAAAAGTGTGACTTCAATTAATGGGTCAGCCTAGGGAAATGGATTTTTTATTTGCTGTGAATCAAGGGACTGAATAAAGATCTATCAATATACAGTACCAGGTAATTCTAATTAACTGCTGTAAGCAAGGAGTTTGTCTCACTTAGTTTAAGAGTCACCCTGGGAACCAGTACTTTCTTTTTTAAAGCACAGTCATTATCTAACATTCCACAAAGGAGAGAATTGTGTCTTCTCTTGAAATCTTTGCTTCTTCTCCAGCTAATAGTTGTATTACTTACCTATTTGCTTAGGTGTTTTAACTTTCAAAATACTTTAAGCCCTTAAATTTTGTATAAGAAAAAAAAAACAAACATTTTCTTGATCATTATCATTTCTTTTTAACAAAATGTAAAATCAGAAGGAAGCTGGATTTGGGAGGGTGATGAGATTGGTATCAGATTGTGGGTCTGAGCCTTCAAGGAATTTCACATTGTAGGAACATGAAGAAAAACTTCACCTGACTGCTAACTTCTATATTTTTTCAGTTTGGGCTCTCTTCATACATTTTAATAATATGACAACCACAATTAAGTCTTGAAAATTTAGTGAATTAACTTAATTAACTTTTAAAATTGCCTCCTACATTTCATACACAGGCATATTATATATAGGCGG
>NW_004567104.1:36818679-36826631 GCF_000260355.1 Condylura cristata
TATATATTATAAAGTATTTACTTATGTGGGTTTCATTTAACATACCAAATATTTTGCCATTTGACTAATCATTCATCATATTATTAGTTGTAAATTGTATGATCGTCATGTTAGAATGTTATAATTTATTGCACTCATTTATGTGAAATACACAGATTTCTTACCCAGTATTATTGATAATGATCATCTTCCTATGAAAGCAGGATTAATTTATTAAGATAAATAGGAATGAGATTATGGATAATTAAAGTCAAGATTATCCTTGTGGCTTTTGATGTAATATATTTTTATTTATACATAAAGTGACCAATTTATTATACCAGCACTATGTACGAGAATGCCATTTTTACTACAGTCTTACCCACAGTGTAATTTCTGATTTAAAAAAAAATCTTCTTTAGAATGCAATATATTTCAATTAAATTTAATTTCTATTTCTTTGATAAGTAAAGAGTTAAAGTAAAGTTAATTAAAGCCACTAGAATCATTAAAGCTATGTGGGTTTTTACTGTACTTTGAGGCTTTGAGTTTAAAATTCAGGAAAGCCATGAATCGAACTTATTATACAGTGGTGGTGTATCACTAAATAAAATTATTTATAAGGTTAAACTGTTTCAATCTCATATAAAAAGTACCAAAAGAACCTTGTTAAAGGAATGATCTCATAAAGGCTTGAAATGAATTCATTTCAGCACAGCACAGATTCCCATGGGCATGGGTATGGTATTTCAGATTTTATTTGTCTTTGATTGAAAACTCAATTTATTAATAGCATTCCCCTGATTGTCTTATCCATGTGCATGGTGTAATTTTTCATCTTCCTTTCAGAAAGATCACTAAAATAATAGTGTGTCTATGTATTTTTTTTTCACCTTGCCCTGGTTTCAGAGTTTATTATTGAATTCCATGTAAGAAATCAATTAAATGAAAAAAAATATATATACTATAAGGTAGATACTGTGATACACTCTTTAGCAGAGCTACAGAGTGAGAATTATGTCACTTTATTATCACTTTATTATCAATGACATAGCTTTGTGGGTATCTTTAGATTGCTAGTGGACTAAGGACTGAATTCCCTCTGCAGTATTTATTATTATTGTTGTTGTTGTTGTTGTTATTATTTTGTGATCATAGAACTCACACAGGAGTTTATCCATGGAGTGGTGTTCATTACTCTTTTGTAGCTTTTCCCATTGGTCTTCACATATCCAACTTCTTTTCACCTTTTTTTTTATAGATTTATTTATTTATGCATACAGAGCTGGGGTACAGGCCAGAGGTGTAGGGGCAGTGAGAGGATTCACCAGACACAGAGTTGGGAGCAGAATAGGCAGAACGACAAAGTACACTGCTGAGGGGAGCAGTGGGCGGGTCAGGAGAGGTCTGCCTCGCATGTGGAATCACCTCTGGGGCAGGAGGGGATCAAACTCTTGGGGAAGTGGCTTTAGCTTCTTTCTCAGTGTTGTGCTTTAACCCTCTGTGCCACCAGGGAGGGCCCTCATTTCACCTAGTTTAATGAAATTTAATTATATCATTATCATTTAAAAGTAAATGATGGACAGAGATTTATATAAACTCAAAACAGATATATATATATATATATATAATTTTGTTTCCTTGTTAATATTTGATCCCAAGTGCTTAATCAATTTATATCTATGCTAAGTCCCCTTCTGTCTTTGACAGCATACATGACAAAAAAGAACAAGAAAATGCCTTTTCATATATTTAAACACATCTATGCTTTCTCTCATAAACTTCCTAAAGTGTGAGCGCAAATATCACCACACCTTTCAACTCTACCCAATCTGACATTTTTTGAAAAACCTTTTCCACCATGAATGTACATCAATTTGGTCATCCTCCTAAAATATATGTAAAAGTAATAATCACAGATTTTTACTAATAGCAAACAACATGTAAATTTAGTACTTTTCTGTGAGAAAGTCAGTTTATATCCGATTATAGACACAGAAACTAAGGCTTCGGGACTTAAAGCACACAAATTATATACACAGGAATTGGCAGGCATGGAATTCTGATGCAACAGTGTCTAACTCTGAAAGTCTTGTTTTTAAACATTGTGCACTCTGAAAACTGGGTCTGGTATAATCAGCACAGAGTAAATGAGGTCATCGACCCTCATTTTAGGTTCTGTGGTAGCATTCCAATATTTCTTTTAGAATTTTTTTTTTCACATCAGTTGTGGGCCTGTGATAAGCTTACTGTTCCTCAAATCTTCTAAATCCTGTTTGTTTGGCTTTATTTTCTTCATTATTCTAAGTTTTCTACAATGGTGTTTGAACTTAAGTGGTAAACTTTTCCTGTATATCACTTTGTATATGAAGATGTCTGAGGTTAACAATATTACAAACTAGAACCTTTCACATTTAACCTGATCAGAGTCAGAATGAGTAGGACCACACTAATCATGGGAAAGATGAATAATTTTCAACATAAATTAAAATTCATAGTTAAAATCAAAGTAAAGATAAATATGCTTTTTACACTAGTCAATAACTGAAACTGCTTGGTTTACTCATTTATTACATACTATTGTGGGGTGCATTGCAACATATAGTCTTAGACAGAAGTAGTGAGAAAGTTAAAAAAAAAAGATGATGTTTTATATATATTAGGGAGGAACTGTCTTTTGCAAGTGGTCTGTTTATCATTACTTTGGTCAATATTTTATTTTGGATCTTTTCTTTGTCTTGCATTTTGAAAACAGCACTAACAGTTTTTTACATACAATTTTTAACATATAGTGGCAAGACTGGTTACAGTGATATTACTACCAGTTATTGTTACAGTAATATCTACTATCTACTATTATTATTATTATTATTGTGCAGCAATGCAATAATATTAGCTCTTACTATTATTATTTACTAGTATTGCTATTACAGTAGTGTTACTTTTAGTTATATTAGAGAAAGTGACACAGGATCTTGTGACTCAATTGGTAGTTCACAGAACACCTTAAAGAGTCCAGAGCAGAGAGTCTGGACACTGCATAGATTTTTTTTTTAAATCAACAAATAAATTTTTTTAAAGATTTTATTACAGAACTAGGGCACAGACCAGAGTTGTGGTGGGTGAGAGGATTCACCAGAGACAGAGTGGGGACCAGAACAGGCAGATCTACTGAAATACACTGCTGAGGGGAACAGCGGGCGAGACAGGAGAAGTCTGCCACACCACGTGGGTCAGCTCCCTGGTCCACAATGGAACTTGTGCTGCAGTGGCTTCGTAGAGCTTCATAATGTGGTCCTTTAACCTGCTGTGCCACCAGGGAGAGCCCCACTGCATAGATCTTTATCTATTCCCTACCTTTAGAAAAAAATTTTGTCTACTAAAACCTTAGTTCTACATGTAGATAAAATGAATTACCTCATATTTCTTTGTTTTATAGATTATTAACTGTGAGTAAGAAAAGTAGGGATTGGACATAACTAAAACTATTAAAAAAAAAAAAACTAGGAATGTACTACAATGTTACTAAGAGTTATATAGCACATCTGAAAACAGACAATAACTCAATAACTGCTTGTACTCATAGCCAACACAAACCACAGCACACATCTGCATTGCTATGTGATTGTCACTACTAGCAGGACTTAGCAGAAGTTGTGTAAAAATATAAAATGCTTTTGCAAAATTTGTGCACAGATGGGAATCTACATGGATATATCAATGGAGCACATAAAGTAGGAGCAAAGGATATAAAGTGCTTAATATAATGAATCCAAGCTGGTGAAGGAAATAATTAAATTTGTGAGAGAGCTATAGACAGAAGCTTCCAGTTTGTGTGAAAGGGCCAGGAACCTCAGTAAGATCAAATGGCACACTAATGAGGCTGAGGAAAAGAAGAGAAGGGTAAACTATTTGAGGGTGCAATTGGAGGAAGACAGTGAAATTTGTGAATTAAAAAAAAAAATAGGAGAGAGAAGAATGGTGAAGGAGAGTATGAAAGTAGATGGGAATGGTGAGAAAGCCCAGGGTGAAATATTAGAATAATTTGTTACATTACAATGATTGGAAGAAACTGATCTATCTGGGAGACCAGAGTATTTGAGAAAGAGAAATGGCATAAGAGTATTAATTGAGTAGACAATAACACAATCCCAAACAAGAAGGCAGAGGAGTACACAGATTTAGTGTTAGAAAGAAAACCTATATGTTAACTTAGTGGAATTAGACAAGTTTATGAATTTTTTTAAAGTTTTATTTATTCGTACAGAACTGGGGTACAGGCCAGAGATGCGGAGGGTGAGAGGATTTACCAGAGACAGAGCGGGGAGCAGAACAGGCAGATCAACAAAATACACTGCTGAGGGGAGCAGCGGGTAGGTCAGGAAAGATCTGCCTCGCCATGTGGATCTCCTCCAGGGCAGGCGGGAATCCAACTCATGTGGAAGTGGCTTAAGCTTCTTAGTGCAGTGCTTTAACCCTCTGAGCCACCAGGGAGGGCCCCAAGTTTATGAATTTTTAATAATCTTCTTTCCCTGTCCACTTCTTTTCTCCTTCTCTTCTTTCTCTTCTCCATCTTCTTTTTTCTCCTTATTATCATCATGTATCTTTTCTTTTAGTCACAAGATGTATAACTAAATAGCAGTTCTCATTTTAAGGCTGATATGAATTTGCAACACAGCTTCCTACCAAATGAAAAAGTAGGTGAAAGTACAGGCAGAATATTGCTTTCATTGCTTAAAACAAAATAGTTTTGTATGATTGGTGGGTCATTTGCACATCTTCCTCAACATCATTGCACTTAGAACAATTAATCGAAAAATGATCCCCACCCTAAAAGGATTGGGAAATACTATAGAATTCAAAATTCTAATAAATGTAGTCTAATGTGTTACAAAGGAAATTATTGTAACTTGTAATATGATAACTGGATATTTCTTTACATGATATATCCAAGCAACATAAATATTTTATGTAACAACTGATGCTTAGTCTCTATAGTGAAGAAAAAGAAGACAATTTAGAGAGTTCAGTGTAGGTATAGTGAATTTTTCTCATCTATACATCTTATCTATCTATCTATTTATTATCTATGAATGATTTCTAAATCATTCATATTTAATTACATATTGCTAAATTAATATAAATATTGCATGCATAGAATATAGATATTTGTATTATATAATATATAAAATATTCATGAAACACAAAACTGATGAAATTTTGACTATATTGAATTAACTTAAAAGTATAGTCTCTTCCCCAAATCACAGATACTGTATCTTCCCTGAATGCCAGATATAACATGTATTTCATTTTAAACGTAATTATTTTTAAGTTGCAGTTTGTTCTTTTGTTTTCTTCAGAAATCCTTTCACTCTTGTCTTCCCTTAAGAGTGAGGTATAGAAATGATAAAATTTAACCACCCCCTTTCCATAGCAATACTATACATGCATGATATACATATGCACATAACGAGAATTACTCTCTGAGATGTGAGTTGAAATTTCAATTTGGTCCATTTTCATTGTAAGTTAATAATTCTGTCCTCATATTTCAAAAAGGCTTAAGTTACTACTGAAGATGAAGTCTGATAAGCAAATTTTTGTATAGTACTATTTGCTCCCTCATTTTTCATCTTTCCTTTTCATTTTAAATAATAAAAGAGCTAAGGCTGGAAAGGTCAAATGCTTTAGGTTTTGTCAAGCAGTTTGGGATTTCTCCAGTGAAGAATGCATCCCAATTCCCTGGAATGTCAAATCAGAAGCTTAGTCGGTCACTAGAACCAGGACAGATGGAATCCCCCAGGAGGGTTGACCCACTTCCCTTCTTAGCTCACACAATTAAAACTTGAAATCATAGATTTCATTGACCTCCCTCAATTTTTTTTTTAACCATTCTTTTTTGCCTCCAAGAGAGTTTGAAGCTAAAGATTTGGAAATTAGTCCTCTAGAGAAGATAAGAAAGGAAAGAGATGAAGCAGATGAAGTGGAATATCATTTTTATACAGGTTATTTAATTCTGAAGTTATAAGAAAATGTCCAAGATGTAGAAAATCGCATGTGGCTGATCAATTATGCCACTGCTATTTTGAGGGGCTATGTTTGACTTGAAAAGGGGTGGCTTTTGTGCCTTAGGCTATGATCCTGCATAGTTAACAGGCTTGTGTGTGTATGTGTGTGTATATGTGTAGAAAAGATACACAAGCTTCATTGTTTATTCTTCTGTGAACAGTGAAGTTATATATTTTAGAAATATTTTATGAGAACATGACTTTTGTATGATTTGCTGAGGATGATATCTAATTATACCTGACATATCTAATTATACCTGTTCCCAATAAGTAAGTGCTTATTGAATGAATGAACTATTGAGTGACCACATGGATGATTTTTGGTTCAGAAACTTGTGTTTCAGTATAATAATGCTAAGGGATTTTATCCAAATGTTTTGATATTTGGTGTGACTTCTTCCTTTTAGAATTTCTGTACCCATTATAAATATTAGTAAGATATTGGTCCAGAAACTGTTAATTCATTACAGAAATAGCATATTGGTCAGTGTTAATATTATTTGCCTCTGTTTTAGCATAATTCCTCAATTTAGAGTCAAATTTTAATCAAGATACCTCAACACAGAAAATTTGAAAAAACATTGGGATACTACTATAATTTATATTGCATTATGACATAAAGTTATGATAAAATATATATTTATATCAAAATAAAATATTATTCAAGACACAATTGTGTATTGAAAACCTACTGAATGTCAATTATTATTTAGGTCAATGTGGCTATAGCAAAAAACAATATACAGAAGATTTCTGAACTTACATTTTAATTGGGGATGGTGCTATGCACAAAGACAGATGATAAAGAAGGGCAAAATATAATAATAAGTACTTAGAAAAAGATAAGCAAGATGAATGTGAAGGAACATCTGAAATACTCTGAAAGCGAATGTGGAAAGTGTTAGAAATAAAAATAAATTCAGTGTGGCTACAATATACTAAGGGATTCACAGAAAGTAAGTAATAACATATTTGTGCCAGATTTGATAAATGGAGAAAAAAAAATAATGATTTTGTGTGTCCTTTTACATGGCTGTTATTTCCTTTGTTATTCTAAGAGGAAGAACAAAACTGAAATCTGAATTTCAGAACTTATTTCCAGTATATTGTACTAGTCTATTTTATGGGTTGCTGGAAGCTCACCAGGCTATTAACACTTGTTAGCTATGATAATCCAACAAACTTAAAATGTGGATATATTCTGGCTTAGGCAGTGGGGAATGTTGTGAGAGTTGAGGTTTATATGTCCTTTGTGCTTTTTCTTTCCTAATAAAAGAAAGGGTAGGCTGAGGAGGGGGGTTTAAGAATAGGGAAATGAACTATGAATACATTGGTATGTCTCTGAAGATAAATATAAGTTCTTAGTCTTGCTTGGGTTGTTAGAAAATATAAGAGGTAAAAATAAATTTCTTTCATAGCATCAGTCAAGGAATTAGAATTGGGTAAATAAATATTAAGTTCTAAATAAGATATTCAATAGAATGAAAACATGAAATATGGCTTTTCGGCAGCCATTCAATTCTTCCATTTTTAAAATATTTATACATATTCAAGGAGGAAAAAGTAGTGTAATAAACCCATGTATACCCATCACCAGTTCAGTGTTAATCAATGTTTTGCCTATATTGCTTGACCTAGCTTTATTCACTGCTTCAAATTTTCCCATAGTAAAGTGAATATTAGGTAGTACTATTTCACCCATAAATACTCCATTATGTCTCATTAATCAGTAAGGGTATACCCTAAAATATATTTCCATTATCATATTGGAGAAAATTAAAGCCATTTTATAGCACTCACACACATATTATATTATATTTATTATATTATATTATATTATATTATATTATATTATATTATATTATATTATATTATATTATATTATATTATATTATATTATAT
>NW_004567104.1:36826731-36833509 GCF_000260355.1 Condylura cristata
ATATCATATCATATCATATCATATCATATTGTATTGTAGTTGGTTTGCTAAATTAAAATTCTGAAAAAGGTCCACACAATAAATTTGGTTGTAATCAGTCTTAAATCTCTAGTCAGTTCCAGACTCCCTCCAAACTTCTGTCTTGTGAAATATCCCATACTCTGGATTTGTTTGTATGTTTCTCTGTACTGTTGTTTAAGTTATTTTTCTATTCTACTTATTATATTGATTAGCTTTTGAATCTTACTAGAGCTTGATTAGATTTAGAATCAATTTTATTTTTTCAAGTACACTTTATAATCAGTATCTGGTTTATATGTTTTGCATATGAAGGAATGTACCAAGTAACTAGTTAGTACACTTTCAGTGGTGATAAGATTACTCTATGGGTTCAGATATTGACAGTTTCATCTATTATAGTTTCCCATTACTATTTTACTTAATAATCTAGTGTCCACTGGTAAGCATTGCATGAGACATTATTTCATTAGAGGGTTACAAAATATTAGTTTCAAATAATATTCTATTTTTCCACTTAAAAATCTTCCACAAAGAAGAAATTTTCCTCATCAATTATTTGGTTACCATGATTATATATATTTTGAAATATCATGCATAAAGTCAAATGAACCAGCTGAGTAGCACAGTAGATATAGAACAGTCACCTATGTTTCTATCTACTTATTTAAGATGCTATATCTTATTGAGAACTTAGGGAGGCTTTACTGAAAATCTGGTATTTGAGTTGACCTTCTTCCTCCTTACATCTCTCCCTTTCTGTTTCTGCTTCCCTTCCTCTTCACTCCTTAGTTTTTTCTTTCCCCCCTTCCTTTTTACCTTACCATTCTTCTCTCCCTCTTTCTCCATTTTGCTCTTCTCCCCCCCTTCCTCTCTTCTCTTCTCTCCCTTCCCCTTTCTTTCCCTACCTGAGATAAAGTCCATAAATGTGCAGTTTAAATAATTTTAAAACTTAAGTGTGCATATGTAACATATTTTAAATAAGCTATAGAACACACATACACACAGATATATGTATATATATATATATATATATATATATATATCATCACAATAAGTTCTCTTGCACTTTCTAGTCAACTCCACTCTTTCCTCAAGAAGTCATTTCCTACCTCCATAGATCAGTTGTTCCCTCATGGAGTTATATCAATGAATCACATAGTTTGAGGCACTTTTGCCCCACAGAGAGAGATATATCTACTTTTGTTTAACATAATATGTTTGAGAGTCATCTATGTTATGTGTATAACTAACTCCTTCTTTCTATTGGTGAAAATACCCCATTCTCAAGTTGATGGAAATTTGTTTGTTTTCTACCTTTTGGAAGAAAATGAAGGTGATGAACATTTCTTTCTATTATACTTTCATATATTGAACATATATTTTCATTTCTCTTGATGAAACATTAGGATTGACACTTCTAAATCCACATGAACAAGCAATTGGCATTTTACCTTCATTGTGGTAAAATTTGAAATGTATAGCTTGATCACTTTGAACTATGTATCTACTCTTCATCAAGGTAGTTACATCATTTCCCAAAAATATCCTGTGCCAATCTATTATCCTCTCATATCTAATTTCCAGGAACCACTGACTTACTTTTTGATATTGCATAATAGTTTGCATTTTTTAGAGTTTATATAAATAGAATTAGGTGATATGTATTCAATTTTTCCTTGCATATTTTTTTATCTCAGTATAATGATTTTGAGAATAGTCCATGTTTTTGTGCTTTTAAATATTGTTTCCTTTTAAAATATTGAGTAGTATTCCATTGTAAGGTTATACCATAACCTGCTTGCCTATTTGGCTATAGTTGAATGTCTGGGTTTACCCTAGTTTTAGCTATTGCATCTAAGCTGCAGTGAATTTTGATTTAAAATTCTTTGTGTGTACAATTCTTTCTCTTTCTATTTGGTACATAATTAGTTGTGAAATGTTTGGGCTGTCTGATAGGACTATATTGAAGTTTTTAAGAAACAAACTTTTTTCAAATACTTCCATGATTTTTTTTCCAGGATGCTAAAACATCTTACAGTTGCAATTGCTTCACATTCTCACTGATACTTGGCATGGCCAAATTCTCTTACAATGGTGGTTATTCTAAAATTGTAGGCTTTTTAATGGGTATTTATGCACATCTCCTTGTGTTTTAA
Source organism: Condylura cristata (assembly GCF_000260355.1). NCBI lineage: Eukaryota > Metazoa > Chordata > Mammalia > Eulipotyphla > Talpidae > Condylura > Condylura cristata. Next base: position 36,828,909 of record NW_004567104.1, read on the forward strand.
ATTTTCATTTCTCTAGTGGTTAATTCTGTTACTCATCATTTCATGTGCTGCTAGCCATTCATATCTTTTCAAATATTTTTCATCCATTTTCTTATTGAGTACTTTGTCTTCTTATAATTGAGTTCAAAAGTTCCTTATATATTCTGGATACAAGTTCTTTGTCTGATATATCTGAATATATCTCAGCCTGTGGCTTGCCATTTTATTTACTTAATGGTGTCTTTGAAGATCAGAAGCTTTAATGTTGATGAAGTCCAATTTATCTTTTTTTTTATGGCACTTACTATTATGTTCTAAGAATTTTTTTTTTCTATCCCATAATCACAAAGATTTTCTCCTAGGAGATTTATAGCTTTAGGTTTGACATTTAGGACTGTAATTCAATTTGTGTTAGTTTTTGCACATGGTATTCATAAGGGTAGATGTTTTTCCATGCAGGTTTTCATTTATTGAAAGTTTCTTCTTTTCTCATTGAATTATCGTGGCACTTTTGTGAAAAATCAGCAGGTATATATGTTATTTCTGGACTGTTTGTCTGTTTCTGTTATTTTGATCTATGCCTATACTTTTGTAAATACCCAACATATCTTGATTACTGTAGCTTTATAGAAAGTATTAAAATCTGCTATAGCAATTCATCTATTTTTTGTTCATCTTTTCTTAAATTATTTGATCATGCTAAATACTTTGCATTTCTGAAAAGGCTTTTGAAACAATCTGTCCTTTAAAAAAATAAAGAAAGCTAAAAATTTGATTAGAGTTTAATTCAGTTAGGGAAGAATTAATGTTAATATTGCGCCTGGTAAAATAATTATTGACGAAGGCACTATGTTAATTAAATTGGAGAAAGAACCTATTTTTTTTTTGACTGATAGCTCTGCAACAACTGGACATTCACAATGCCTGGAAAGGAATTTCTGTAGCTAAATCATTCCAGAGTGCAACATTAACCTGAAATGACCATAGCTTAAACATGAAATCTAGAATGATAAAGCTCTTGAAAAAAATCTAAAAAAAAAAAAAATACATTTGTTAACTTGGAGGAGGCAACAGTTTCTTGCATACATGAAAAGTGTACAAATCCTAATAGCAAATAAAATTCTTGTTAAGTTGGATCTGATACCCTGGTGGCACAGGGGTTGAAAGCACAGCACTGCAAAGATGGCCACAGCCACTTGCATGTGAGTTCTGTCCCCACCCCAGAGGTGATCCCCATGGTGCGGCAGACCTCTCCTGACCCATTCGCTGCTCCCCTCAGCAATGTACTTGGTCAGTCGACCTGTTCTACTCCCCACTCTGTCTCTGTCTCTCACTGCCTCTGAATCTCTGGCCTATACCCAGTTCTGTATGCATAAATAAATAAATTAAAATAAGTTGGATATCACCAAATTTAAAAACATGTGCTCAGCAAAAGACATCATTAAGAAAAGGAATAGGCAAATACCAATCTCAAAGAAAAATATTCAAAATGCATTTCTCACACATACATTTTTATCAAGATTATAGAAAGAACTCCTTAAAATCAATAATAAAGACAAATAATCTAATTAAAAATGAGCAAAAGTATTGAACAGACAATTTACAAAGGGAGATATGGCAATGGCCAGTAAGCATGAGAACATCATTAGTCATTCTAGAAATGCAAATTGAAAACTCAATGAAGATGCAAATTGAAACTCCATGTAGATACCATTTCACACCTGCTAGAAGAGCTAAAATTAAAGAAAAATAAGACAAAATAAAATGATGTTGAGAAGGTGGTATAATTTTAATCTTACATATACTTGGAATGTGTAAAATGCACAAACATTTTTTGAGAGTTCCTTAGCTCATTTTTGTAAAGTGAAGTATACCACTATCCTAGTGTGTAATTCTAATTCTTATCTCTGTCTCTTATTTGTAAGGGAGGTAGCCCAGAGCCTTGACCTTGTTCAGGACCACAGATAAACGTGGCTATATCTTTTGTTAACAGCAGATGATATATGTGCCTCTCCTTTCAGCCATTCCCAGGGCCTAAAACAGTTTAGGGAGTGGGGAACATTAGTTCCTACAGAGAGAATATGCCCAATGATGCTCAGCTTTTACCTAATAGAGCCTGGAGGAACTGAAAAGATTCAGACCGTGTGATGTGGACTGACTCCCACATTTCTAACTGAAGTTCAAGGTTATGCTCCTTTCCTTAATCAATTTTGCCATTAGGGTCAGAATCAACCACGTGACTGTGGAAATTCTAAAAACTAACAGGAGAAGGCAAGGTAGATCAAAGAGCATGGGAGAGGAAGGAATTAAAAAGGGTAAAGAAAAAAAAAAGCATGACAATGATTTATTTCTCTATAGTATATTTAAGAAATAAAAGCAAGCAAATCAAAAGACTAGGCTTAATTAGTAGTTGGCCTAATTTGTATTTGTGCTGTGATCTGTTGAGCTGAAGCAGGGCACTTTCCTGTCAAATCCCCATTCTGCAATTGTGTCACTGGCTTTTTTTTATAACCCGATTTCCACCCATCTCTGTTAAGCTTCATTTTGTTGATTTATGATTACTTCTCCAATTTAACAATGTCATTTTAGATTCAAATACCATTCTCTGAGTGCTGCCCTCACTGAACCTTCCTGGGTTTCATTTGCAAGTTTGGGAATAAGCTCTATTATCATTTTCATGGTTGGCAATATTAAATATGCAGTTTGAAATGCATAATAAAATTCCCTAAACTTCTTCAAGGCTTCACAAACACTAAGAATTATCAATTCCCTAAACTTCTTCAAGGCTTCACAAACACTAAGAATTATCAAATCCATAGGATCCTGATGATTTCAGGATCAGACTTTTCAGTTTGCTCTAAAACATGGGACTTTGGTGTTATATGCTATGGCCACACTGCTAGAAGAAATTCTGATGAGCAAACCTAAAGCTAAATTGCAGTGTCCTTCTAGTGGTAAGCCAACTTTGGAGAGCCAGAATCACTACATAATTAGAGAAAATGAGCAGTAGAGCTATACCTCCAAACCAAATTTACTCAGAGATGTTTGCTAAATAATAAATCAAAACTGCCAAGCTAAGATTTTACTTTATTGCAACATGTAAACAGTTTTTATGAATTACACTATATTTGAAATATGTGAAACATTTTAATTTACATCTGATGTTTAAAATATTTTTCTCAATGAGGAACAGGTGTCCATTGCACTTAAGCTAGCAGCTCCATTTGTTGAAACTAACAACAATTTTCAATGAAAAGGGAGATAGTTTGATTCACCTCAAATTTTATAATGATATGCTAAGATTCTTTTTGGAGTTTTGCTTCAACTGCTATTAAGACACATAATACTTTCCACTCTCTCCCTCCGGAGTAATTCAGAGCCTATTCAAGTGCTATATTGTCATCATGAGGCTCTACTGTCTCCTGATGGAAGAAGCAAGTCATGGACATGCCAGGATTCCTGGTTGTTATTTCCAGATGGCCCAAAACTAAACATACAACATGTTCAAGTTGAAATCTCTGACATACTTTTAAAAAGTCATTTGTGCTAAACATTTTCTAAATTCTCTTCTATTCATGAATATATTCCTTAATTCATTAATCAAGACTGCTTTTAAAAATTCAGTGGGGTATTATATTCTTTGAAACACAAAATATTACCAGAATATTACTAGTGAGAGAAGATACATAAAGGGTCTGCCACTCAGTAATTTGAATAGTGATGACAATGACAATGGTGATGCCTAATACTTACTGAAATATGTGTCAGATTAGTGGGAATATATGTGAGGCTGAGTTTTATGATCACATAGATGTGATCTCTTAGCTGTACTTAAATGCTCATTAAATGAAAGAAACTGAAATAAATGTATTTCTATTACAGGGCAGGGAGAGGGACATCCCTTCACCCCCAAACCTCTCTGTTTTAAATAGGTTTTACCACCACTGTATCATATCATGACAAAACATATAAACCTTTAATGGAAAAGAATTTTAATACAATTAGTGAACAATACAGAAAAGACAAAAGATCGTTTCTAAATCAAACATCCAAAGTTACCCATCCCCCTGTGGGTAAAATTCCACCCAAAAAGGATTGGCCCAAAGCAAGGCCTGAATGCCTACTACAAGTCTAAAGCGCCCTTCAGCAGGGACCCATAGAAAATGGTCAGAAAGTTCCAGATAAGTCTGGGAGGAAAAGTGCAAAATCAAAATCAAGATGAAAGCTGTTATTGTTAAACTCCCCACAGGTCTCTTTCAATCAGTCCAAGCCTAAAAGGCAGTGCAACTCCTTCATGTGTCTCTCTGCTCCATGTACTTCCTGAAGATCTCCTCTGGCTCTCCATTCTGCTTCCGTCCTCTCCAATCTCTTCTCTTTCTAGCTTTCTTCTCCCTGCCCAAATCTACCCTCCTTTGTGTAGAACCTGGGACCTCCCCTTTTCCTGGGGACCACTCTATTAGAGTTTGTACCTTATTAAAAAAGTGACAAAATTGTCACTTCTTTTACTTTTGTTAAATATTTTAATTGCACTACCATATACACTGTAATTAAACAATTCCCTTTCTTTAGGACATTAGGATATGAATGATTTACCATTACAAAAAAGGAGATGAAGTGTATCT
>NW_004567104.1:36834169-36840750 GCF_000260355.1 Condylura cristata
TGAAAATAAGTAGAACAGTGACAGTGAATGTAACATTAGCAGCAGGCTAGGTTCAGGAATCCTGTGAGCTTTCAGTGTTACTTAAGTTTAAGGAAGTTAAGGCCAGATTCAATGACTAGGCTCCTCATGTTTTTGCTAGGAAGTGATCTGGGGAAAATCCAGTAAAAAACTTAAGCAAACATCTGAGAAACTTATTATTCCACACTAGTCACTGACATCCTATCTTCTCATAGTTAGGTATAAGAATTGTTAATGATCTTTATTCATGTGTATACTTAAAATTGACCAAGTATTTCACAGCTTCCAGGTAAATGCAGAAAGCAATTTATGTCAATATTGCCCCAAATTATTTTAGAGTCTATAACCTCAGCTATAGAAAATGTTATATGATGTCAGTAATTACAGTTATATAAAGATGTATTCTTTTATCAATTAGAAATCAAATAACATTAAGTTAAACACATGATATTTATATATTTATTCTAAAGACAATCATTTAAAATATTTACAACTTATTAATATGATAGATTTTGAAAATATTTTACAAATTTAATGCTAATATGATATCTCTGAAGAGTTTGAGGTAAGCCATTACATCTCTCCTTTTTACCTGCATGTGGAATTATAATTGACATGAGTAATTAACTTGCTGTGAAGTATGCCAAATTCTGCCAGACCTGAGGATTTAGTTTATGTGACTGATTTTTAAACCTTCTCATTTACCTTATAATCTCTGCTTTTCAGTAAGTATGTGTGACTTGCCAAATTGTTTCATGTCCAAAGGGAAATAAGTGTTCTTTGAACCAAAGAAATATTTTTAAAAGAGAAGACTGTGTTATTTCTTGGTTCATCTTTGTTGTTGTTACAAAGCAGGAAATTAATCTTGCCCCCAAAGTCAAAACAACTCTTCCTTTTTTAAATTTAAGTGTAATACTAACTTAAAAATGAATTTAAAATCTATAGAGAAGGTACATTATTAAATGTAGGCTTTAACTTTCAGAACTAATAAAGTACGGCACTTGGTTTATGGAAACTGAGCATAAACATGTATGAAAGCTTGGGGTTGAAGAATATTGGGAAACTGATATTTGCAAACTAGATCTATTGTTTGTTTTAAATAAGAATAGAGATCTCACTTACTGGCACCCTAGAAAGTAGTGTTATGAATTAAATCTTTGTGTCCCACCCATTCTTCCCATTCATATGTTGAAGACCTAACCTCAGTGTGACTTTATTAGGAGATATGCCACCAAGGAAGCTTTTTAGGTTAAGTGCGGTGATTAGGGTAGGGGTCCTGATTGAATACAATTAGTGTTTTGTAAGAGACATAGAGAGTGCCTTTTCTTTCTCCTCCCCCACTACCTTCTTGTGAAAAAGCAATTGAGAAAAACTATTGATAGATAGATAGCTAGATAGATAGATATAGATATACACGTGTGTGTGTGTGTGTGTGTGTGTGTGTGTGTGTGTGTGAGAACAAAGGAGAAAGTGGCCTCTAAAAGCAGGGAGAGATTTATTTTAAAAATTGAATCAGCTGCAAACTGATTATATACCTCTAAAGTCCAGAATTGTGAGGGTGCACATTTTTTGTTGTTTAAGTCACCACAAGCCTGTGGTATTTGTTTATGGCAACACAACAAACTAAGGCATGGAGTGCCATAGCTGGGGTAAGTCTATGATTTGAGTTATGTGGGTAACTTAAAGTAGGTGAGTTATGTTCCACTTGGCACTTCTTTGTATTCTTGTATGCCCTTATACTTTTGTGTTATTTTATAATTATGTTAAGAGCTGCTTTTTATTTCTTCTTCAGTAGCCTATAACAAAAAAAAATTAATTAACATTATTGGACACTTAACATGTGCCAGGCACCATTTCACATGTGTTTTCTAATTTAATTCTTAGAAACATCTTGCAACTTAAGTATTATTATTCTAATAATTATAGTTAAAGAGATGAAATAACATTTCCCTGCAATCATTTAACTAGTAAATGAGCAGATCTGGCTCAAATCAATTATTTTTTTCATAATGCCATAGCCCTTTTATCACATAATATTCAGATTTCAGTCAGAAATAGAAGCTATTTGGCATTTCAAATTGAGGGAATGGATTACACTAGCAATAGAAAAGTTGAAAGGCCAAATGGAAGATGGTGAAACAGTCCAGGAGTAACACAAGTCAGCTATGGGTGGGTACTACTACCCTCGAGCTGGAGAATTATAGGGAGTAGGAGGAATAACTGGGCCAGGAACTTCCCAATAGTAGCTGAAGAATCTTGCTTGCCTATGGCTATTTGGAATTAGAAAGAAAAATTGTCTAAGAGTAGCTGTAACAGTTGTCCTGGACACTACCCAAAGCAGAGGGGGTAGGGATATCTATGAGAGTTCAAGAACAAGGAATGTAGACTCTTGAGAGAGAAAGGAGAGAGACATAGATTCATTCTGGTTTTTCTCCTCTTCTTACCCTCTAATATTCCATCGACATTCTCATTATGAAAAACTTCAGGAAACTAGAAATTAACTCCTCAGGAAATGTGATATGAAGCAGAAAAGAAGTAATACATCTGGGAACAAACAATCTAATGGCCAGAATAGATTTGTCATGGTGTCATTTAAATTGCAAGGAGACTCAGGTAATATATTATTTTACGTTCTTCAAAAAATTCCAGTATATGTTTGTGTTTTTATCACTAAAAGAGTGTTGCTGTTACAGGCAGGGAGAGAGAGAGGCCTGAGCCTGAGCCTGAGCCCCCAAACCTGCCCACTCTACAATAATGCCCTAGAGAACTTCCCCTAGGTTCTCTCACCCACGATTCAACCAGTCCAGGACCAAGAAGCAAAGGCTGCTTCTTCAAGTGTCTCTGCCCCATGTGCCTCCCTCAGGTCTCCTTCTGGCTCTCCATCCTGCTTTCTTCCTCTTCAGTCTCCTCTTTAGATTCTTCTCCTCCCTGCTCAGCTCCACCCTCCTTTTGGTTGGGGCAGGGAACCTAGAATCTCCCCTTTTTCCTGGAGACCACCCGGTTACTTTCCTGGATTCATATTTCGCACATGACTGTGGCCCCAAAAGGTAAACTATTGTAGTAGAAGTCAAATAACAAGTAAAGGACAGAACTGGAATCAAATCCACAATTTTGAAAACAATTCCAGTATTCTCCCATTTCAACATAAAGTGTTCAAGCACTTGTCAGGTTGAACTGAATTAATTCAACTGATATGATTATGGGTGAAAGAGAAATCATAACCTCCAAAGCACAGCAATTTGTTACTGTCATAGTACCATAGAGAATATTTCTGGTCAAACTATCAGAGTAAATTATGTTTTCCCATTATATACAGCTCAACTTTTGTTTTTATGAGAGAAAGAGAGAAAGAATGAATTTTTGTTTTGTCTTGTAGTCAATGGAAAACCAAAATTATCTTTGTTATAGATTATTTTTGATCAGTTTAAATGGAGTGCAGGCATTTCTAAAGATGACAAAGAGAATGTCTACTCTTAGTATTCTGCAAAAGGATGCTTTTGCAAGGATATCAGCAACATGGTTTTAGGCAAGTAAGTGGGGGCACAGTTGGAATACAATGAAGTTTTGTTCAAATTACAGGACAGTTCTGGCTGAGATCTATCAGTCTCTAAAACAATGTATAATTTCAAGTTCTGCCAAAGTCCAGATAATATTTTCTTCAGGCATCTTGAAAGTCTGCATTTAATTGCCTCTAACTTCTCTCTTTTGTTCTCATTCAGGAAGTATATCCTGCTTCCCCCTACTCTGCAGTCAATCTTAAGATTCTTCTAGATTCTTTTGTTCTCTAACACTCTTGTACTTCCCACTGAATTGAGTTCATCTTCCATCCCAAATTCTGGTCACATAGAAATATATAGTTTCCCAAAAGAGAAAAGTCTCTCTTGTTTATCAACTACTTGTTAAACATTGTTTATATGCATTGCTTATATGCATGTAATGTGTAAGTAAAATTTACATGTGTGTTTGTGTGGATATATACATGTGTATATTATATATATGAAAATCAGATGCTAGCTTTCACAAAGCTTATTTTTCATAAAAATCTGCAGAGCCAATTTATATTAATCAAAATTACAAGGTATCTATCTTTTAAATCATTAATGGAGAATTTAGAAGGCATTAACTAGTCCCACAAGTACCTACTTGTGTTTGAAAGAACTAGAATTGTTCTCTTTTCAGATAAAAAAGGAAAGAAATAGCTAGCATTCATCTTTGCAGTAGTTCATTCAGACTATTCACAGTGTTATGCACTAGCCTGCCCTTTCACTCTGCCTTTTCAAAAAGATCATGTAGTATTAAGACTGAAGGGATTTCCCAGATCTACAACAATTTAAGGAAGGTTCCTGGGTCTAGAGTGGTTAACCATAACCTATAGTCACTTGGCCAGTACATAGCAGGTTGAGGTTTAGCTCTCAGTTGATTCTGAATTCCCATACATATTTATCTTTTTGAAAGATATGTAAATAAAGACCCATTCCTTTTGTTCTCTTAACTTGACAAAATCCATTTAAATACTGACCTATGATAATAGCACATTTTCTCTTCTATTTGAAGTGGATGTCATTGACTAGAATTTATTGTGTAGATCTTGGATTAATCTGTGGAAGCAGAAACAGATTTGCTTAGTAAACCTCACCATTGCTGAAATCTTCCTGAAAATACTGTTCTATTGAGGTATCCTATCAATGACATAGCTTCTTCAATTCTTCAGAAATCATAAGAGAAATACCTATGGAATTCTATATGTATCACCGTACTTGTTATAGTTTCTGCCATGAAAATATCATTATCTGGTCAGACACTAATACTGTCTAGTTTCACCTTTTCTTTCATAATACCTGTAAGCACTTTTTTTTTTTGACCTTGAGAGAATGGAGTGGACAAATCATTGTTAGTAAATATAGTTATTTAGGTAATTCTTTAGTAGAAAACCCAGGTGAATTGCCACAAAGATATTGGGCAGTCAGGTAGGTTGACTTATTTCCCATGTAACTTGCTACCTTTGAACTGTTTATGTCACCAATGTGTACCTCAACATTAAACACTTTACATAATAATTTCATATTTATTGGTGCATTGTCAAAACTGCACATGTTAAATTCATATGTGTCAATGTGGATTGATTTTGAGCAGGTATCAAACACATTTGGCTTTTACCTGAAATGACCACATTTCTCCTTTCCTGCATTGCCTTCTTTTGTGTCTCAGAGGGAAGTAACTCTAAACTCCAGGCTTATGTTCCCGTCATGCCATTCATGACCTAGAGCAATAGGAGGAAAATTTTCCCTTCATAGCCTTAGCTGTTCTTCCTTGTTCTGGGGTCCTTTTAAAATAACAACAGAAGGGGAAAAGAAAAAAGAAACCTACAGTGGGGAAGCCTGAAGCTGTAACACAAATAATGATTATTCCTGTCAAGGTTTAGCTGTGGTTGCTAAGTTACTGCCTGTTCTGAAAAACCTTGAAGTATGGGGTGCATTAGGAGCTCGTTAGGTCCCGGTGACTCGTGGTAAATGTACAATTTGTCTCTGTGCTAAACACACTTCAAAAATAACAATAAAAACCCCACATGGCTTAAAATTTGTGATCTTTTTCTTTCTTGTTTCATATCTCCTCCCCCTTACCCAACAGTTCATAGTCTAGTGTTATTACAAGAGCATCTATTGGAAAAATAAGCAGACCTTTGGCAATGGGTGGGAATAAGATATATTAGCTTAATGTCTTTTGGCATTTAATGAAGGTGTTCACTGAGAGAACCTCATGAATGACTGAAGAAAACTAAAAGAAGATTCCATAATAATTGTTTACAATACAAGCTGCAGGGGTGTGAATCACTTTCAGTGTAGTTTTGCCACAGTTATCCAAAAGCAGAATGTATTTTTGAGTGTTTTTGAGAATATCTAGGCCCAGTATTCTCCTCTCAGATAGTGGGGGAAATCTGTATGTGTGTGTGTATGTATACCTATTTTATACACATACATACATAATACACACATACATGTATGCAAACATATATACACACACACCATAAGTAGGCCTATATGTAAACTAAATAACCAGAAAATCTGTTGTAATCTGAAGCTCTAAAAATGACATTGAGGAAAGGATTAAGAGCAGATGGTATAAGGATCATGGTGAATCCAGAAGCCCTAGAACCATGAATGATCATGTCCAAGAGAAAGTAAATGCCTCAACTCAAGCAGAGAGAATTTTTTCTTCTTTCACATTTTTGTTCTGTTCATTTCAGCAAGGTGGATAATGTGAACCTGCCCTGCTGATGGTAATCTTATTTACTCAGTTTACTGATTGAAATGTCAGCTTCTGTGGCCTGTATAAGAAATATTAGAAATAAGTGTTGGTAAGAGTGTGGAGAAAATAATTCTAGTTCACAGTTGGTGGAAATGTAAATTCGGTGCCCTCTATGGAAAATGTTATGGAGATTGCTTAAAAGATTAAAAAATGGAAATGCCATATGATCCAGAAATAATAATCCAAGTATTTTACTGAACACTATGAAAGCACTAATTCAAATATATAAATATATATATTTGGAAAGAGATGTTGTA
>NW_004567104.1:36840895-36852093 GCF_000260355.1 Condylura cristata
ATGAAACCTTACCCTTTGCAACAACATGAATGGAACTAAATGAAACTCTCAGTAATGAAATAAAATTGCTAGATAGTTTCATTTATATGTAAAATAAATAACCAAAGCAAAAACAAAAACAAAAAGAAGGAGAAAGAGAGAGAGAGAAACTTGCAAAACACTGGAAAATTTACTCTTAGAAATTGTGAAAAATATACAAATATGCTGGTTACAAAAGAGGAAGGCAGGTATGAGGAAAGGATAGAGTGTTATGATTTGATAGTAAATTAATAATAAAAAGTCAAAAAACAAACAAATAATAAAAAGTTAAAAAACACAACAAAAGCTAATTTACATTTTCAAAATAAATTTGTGGGTAGACTGAAGGAAAAAAATAAAAAATAAAAATAAATTCACATATTAAAAAATAACTGGGAAAGTCTTTCTAAAAAATAAAACTTTGGGGCCCGCCCTGGCAGTGCAATGGGTTAAAAGTATATCGCTTTGAAGCTATCCACAGCCACTGCAGCATAAGTTCAATCCCCAGCCAAGGAGGTGACCCACATGGCAGACCTCTTCTGACCCTCTAGCTGCTCCCCTCAGCAGTGTGTTTCAGTCAATCTGCCTATTCTGCTCCCTACTCTGTCTCTGGTGACTCACCCCCCACAACTCTGGCCTGTACCCCAGTTCTGTATGAATAAATAAATAAATCTTAAAAAAAAAAAAAATTGGTGGTGAGTGAGCAAAACATATATACATATTGAGGTATGAAGTTGTACTCTTGAAGTTTTATAAGCAAAAGGCAAATCAATAAAATTTAATTATAAAATATCAATCTCCTCTAGAGATACAGACACATCAGAAACATTTTACCAGCTCTCTGGATATCCTTTTAAGTTGACATATAAAATAAGCCATTGCATCTTGCTTGGACTATTGCAATAGCCAAACTCATTTTTCTCTTTGCAATTCTGTATAGTCTTTCTTCACCAAGCCACAAGACTGATCTTTTAAAAATATAAGTTTTATCATATTACTTCTCTGTTCAATTCACTTCACTGGCTTTCTATCTTGTTCAGTGTAGAAGCCAAAATCCTTACCACAGCCTAAGATGTCCATTGCAATCCTATTCTAGTTCTATATCTGAGTTCATCTCCTCAACTCTTCCCTTTATACCTTATGTGGTGTTTCTTAAACACACCAAACCTTCTTATGCCCTGGACTTTTACTAATTCTTCTGCATGCCACAGTCTGTAGATTTCCTTGTGAGACTGTCCATCACATCATATCTCATTTCTAATGTCACCTTATCGGGTGTCACTCTTTCTTTCCTATCATACAAACACTCAAAATATGTATCAAGTGAATGAAATCATGTATTATATGAATTATCTCAATATTATTTACTTTGTATAACCTAAATACATTCCTATTTTACTTAACTTTATTTTAAGTGACATTTTGTCAATTACAACCAAAAAACTTGCCAGAATATTTGGAAGATAAAAGAAAATATAGTCTAAAGAAGTAAATTTTCTAGAAACCTAAAGATTTAAGTAGATTCCCTTTTTATGTAATGTTGTTAATGAAATAAATGTGGTCTGAAAAAATAATTTTCAAGAGAACAGACTTTCTATTACAATATAATGGTGTACCTTGCAAACTCCCAGAAATGTTACACATTACAATTTTATTCTTTTGGTAACCTAATAACAATGCTTCTCTGGGTTACATCATTTTTGAAAAATAGTTCATATAACACTCATTTTCTAATCCTGTGCTAAAATACTGATATACTACAGTTTTCCTTTGATAATCTTGAAGATAAATGGCTTCTTGCTTCTGAGATATTCCTACTTAGTGAAGGTCTTGCTTTTGAGATATTCCTACTTAGTGAAGGATATAGACATACCTAGGAGATAGCCACAATCAAGTATGGAGTTACTTCACTAAAGATATGTGTCTATATCCTGTACCTGCATCTATATATGTCTGTATCTATGTATATCTGCATCTCTACCTTAGTTTGTCTCTGTCTGTAGCTGTGTACTTATCTATGGATACAAGTACAGAGGATGAAACAGTTAATGGCACTGGGAAGCTGGGCAGACATGTTCTGAGAGGTGACATTGTTCAGATGTTTTGCACAATGAATAGGTGATTGATGAATTGATGTTCACCTAGTGAATAAAGGACTTCTATTCCTGTCTGAGTGAAGAACATGTAAAAAGGGTTGGAGATGTAATGCTGTTTGACATACAAAGGGGATTCTGTGTGATTATGTGTAGCTAGGATAAGAAGATGGTATACAAGAAGCCAGCTTATAAAGGGTAATGTAAGACCCACTGAAGTGCATGGACTTATGCCTAAAGATGAGCTGTGTCTTCTACTCTTGTGGGAGTGCACAGATGTGTGTTTTGGAGGACCACACTTCATCCCTCTGTTTAGCCTATGGTGGGGGAAGACCCAAAGGAAGGAAGTATCATGAAAAGTCTACCATTCTTTTCTACGGAAGGAAAAATTAGAATCAAATGAAAGCCAGAACAATGGGCATGAAGAAAATCAACTTGAGTAATATTTGCATGAGTGAATCAAAATGTCTAGGTATTTCACTGGGATATAAGATTGAGAAAGAATGAAGATTTGCCTGAGGATTTTATCTTGGGTAATCTGGGCATGAATTTATGGGGGTTGGGGGCAATGATCACCTGGACAAAGAGAGAACACTGGCCTCTGAAGTCCCTTCTTGATCAGAGCAATGTTTTGTGCTCAGATATTTGCTAATTGCTGTGAGCATACTGATCATTATTGCTCAGATGGGAAATCCAAACATCTGGATGATCTTGTATTAGTATCATATTTTTAAAAGATACTATTGCTTTGAAACTTTCAAGCTGAAATCACAAGGCAAGCTCTTAAAATATCAACTATCTTTGAACCTTTTTAAAGAAATGACTCCCAGCTTTCCATGTTTATGAACTCCTTCATGGACAGTCACGGCAACTTATTTTCTTGGCTTCAGTCCATCTCTGTGAGTTCTCCACTTTTATGTGTGTCTCACTCAAACAAAATTGTATGTGTGACTTAGCAAGCCTTAGGTATGGGCCGGTTAGTGAATTAACACTGCCACCTAGCAGCTGAAGTTGTCTTGGCTTATTTTATAACCAGAATATCCCAATCTCTACTTTTCTAGGCTTCACTGCCAAAACTCTTATCAAGAAAATAGTCTGTGTACCATTAATTAGTATTGTGGGTGAAGAACTCCTTTTTACATCAACATTTTGGTGTTCTGTTCTGTATATTTGGAGTCTCTGTCACTGTAAAGTACCAGAGATAAATCAGACAATTGTGTATGCATGTATGTTCTTGCCCTTCAGAATGGGAGTAAGAGAAAAAAGGAAAAGAAAGCAGTAAAAGTATGGGGAAGGGGGGAAACTAAGCTAAGCTAGACCTGTGTTGGAGGCAACAACAATTCACTAAAATATGAAATTGTAAAAGTAGGAGTTGTAGGTGCAGAGAGGATGAAGGAAAATGGATGACAGGAAGTAAAATGGTATAGGCAGGAAAAGGACATGAGAAGGAAATGTTAGTCACAAAGAAGGAAGACCTTTGATCTTTCTCTTTTGTCTCCTCAAACCCCCCCTTTCTCATCTCTTCCTCTTCATCCTCTTCTCCCTCTTTTCTCTGTTCCTTCTCTCTCTCTCTTACACACACACACACACACAAACACACACAGAGTTCTCTCTCTCTCTCTTTTTTTTTTTTAAGATTTATTTACTCATACAGAACTGGGGTACAAGCCAGAGATGCGGTGGGTGAGAAGATTCACCAGAGACAGAGTGGGGAGCAGAACAGGCAGATCGACAAAGTACACTGCTGAGGGGAGCAGCAGGCCGGTCAGGAGAGGTCTGCCGCGTCATGTGGATTTCCTCCTGGGCAGATGGGGATCAAACTCATGCAGAAGTGGCTTAAGCTTCTTAGTGCAGTGCTTTAACCCGCTGCACCACCAGGGAGGGCCCTCTCTCTCTCTCTTTGAAGGACTTAGTTATGTATACATACAAGAACTGGGGTGCAGGCTGGAGGTATGGGGGTTGGGAGGATTCACCAGAGACAGTGGGGAACAGAACAGGTGGACTGACTGAAATACACTGCTGAGGAGAGGTCTGCTGCACCATGTGGGTCAGCTCCCTGGCCAGGAATGAAACTTGTGCTGCAATGGCTGTGGATAACTGCATAGTGCTTCACTTACTCCCTATGCCACCAGAGAGGCCCTGAGAGTTCTCTTCTATCTGAATGCAGAGTGCTTCTAGAAAACTTGCTACCCCTACAGCCCAGACCACAATTTCTTGGTCAAGTCCTGATTCCCACACACTCCACCCCTCCCTATTTCTTAGATTTCGACACAGGGTTTTGCAAGTCGATTCATTTTGTGTGCATGGATGGAAGATAGACTGTTGTTCAGATTCAGTTATTATTCTACTTGTCTACAGGGACCTGAGGGTTCTGAACTCCAAGCTGAAAGTACCTGTTCTCAGGATTTTACAGAGATCATAGAAATGTGCCCCTTGTGCACCAGGGTGTCTTGCAAAGACTTTTCAAAAAAGCAGATCTTACACTGTACTTTGAGCTGGGTTTGAGAACACGATTTCTTCTTGCTGCCCTTTGCCATGACAGTTTGATGTTCAAACTCTTTAAAGGTTTGCTTTAGGGAAATGTTTATATCTTTTTTTTTTAAAAAAGTGCCAAGGTCCTGATTCCTATAGTGGTTTCTTACTAGTAACAACCCCACACCTAACTCCTGATCAGTGACTGCCTGATGTTTCCTTCCTGGGTGGCTGCTTTTTTTTTTTTTTTTCCACCTGCTTTTCTTCATTCTACACTTACTCCAGGAGAAACCATTTACTCCTTGAATCACATAGCATTCATATCTCTTTCTTCTCCTAATGTCTCTGTTTATGTGTGCCTGTGAATGTCTCCCAAAATCATGAAGGAAGGACTGATTCTACTCCAGAGACCTGGCACACTTCTATAGTAATGTCTAGTCAAGAACAGAAGTCAGATTGCATCCAGTAACTTGGCAGTTGGTATTCCTCACATAGACCTTTGCTTCCACTTCTCTATGCCTGTCCATAGGTCTTTCAATCTGTCTCATGGGAATCTGTATTTGTATTTCCTACCAGACTAGCTCATCATTCAACTCTGTTAGCTTTTGTAAAAATCATTAAAAGAATAAGTGTAGAGGAATTGTTTTTACCAAATCATCCCACATTATCCCACATTCCATTTGCTTCCATTATTAGGGTCCTACATGTTTTGTTGCCCTTTTATTGCTTTTTTTTAATACTAGTTTATTTTTAAATCATTTTGTACTTTTTTTTTTTCATCTTAGTTGTAATCCCCGTGGGTTTCCTATCACCAAGTCACCCATGTGCCATCACCATAGTCCTGTGCACTTCCCTCCCCACCCCCCCATTTTTGATCCCATTCCCCATTCCACCCCTGCAAAATGTCACTGATATATGGCTGTTCATTTTCTTATTATTTTCTCACCTGTTCCATTATACTCCTGCTATGAGCAGAACCATCCGGTATTTTTCTTTCTCTTTCTGGCTTATCTCACTAAACATGATCTTTTCCAGCTCCATCCAAGTTGCTGCAAAAGACATGTGTTTCTCTTTTTTGGTTGCTGAGTAATATTCCATTGTATATATGTACCACATCTTTTTTATCCAGTCATCTAGTTTTGGGCATTTGGGCTGCTTCCATGTTTTTCCAATTGTAAATAAAACCGCATTTTTAGTGCTTGTTTTTATTTTTCATTGATATAATATGGGTTTATAGCTTTTTGTTTACATAGTACTGTATCAGGCCCCATGTTGGGCTAGCATCCACCCACCCATGACTCCATGGTCATGGAACACTCAGAGTTCCAACTCTAAGTGACATGCTTATGTCCTATTAAATTACTTTACTACTACTCTGAAAAGCAAGACTTCTCTACACTGGCCTCCCTTCCTTCATTCCTGTAATATCTGTGTGAAAATGTCACATGAACCCGAACCCCTATAACAGGGCTGCAGCAGGACCAGCTGGCAGCAGAGTTGCGCTGGACATAAGAATTAAAATCATTCATCTTCTTTCTCTCCATTGGCAGCCAGGGGAGAGCTCGGTGGAAAGGTTATGAATTGCAGCATTTTCAAGCTGGCCACAGAGAAAAGGAAGAAGTTTGGGGATTTAAGATATGGGTCAGGGGGCTCTACCTTATTTGCATGGCAATTTTGCCCTTGTAACTTTTATTCCTCATTCAGAAAAATGCATTCTGTGCTTTTGAGCTGCTATTACAGTAACATAGTTGGCTTTCTGACCAGTACTACATGGATTTAACCCTTTACAAAACATATTATACTCCTCATTGTGTTAAATGAATCTGGTGACTTATTGGTTACCAAGCAGATCTTTTATTGATGGTTTGAAGAAAAGGCATTCATTAAATTACAGTTTCAATGTATTTCAAATGAAATACATTTTTAGCAATGTGAATATGGCTAGGAGGAGGGATGTGGAAACATGTCTGGTCCTTTTTCCTTCTCCTATCCTGACAATTCTTAGAATTCTAAACAATGTATATCTCAGTGCCTATGAATTGCTCAGAAAATAAAATGTTTATAGTTGAGCTCCACTCAGTGAAGTGTGTGTGAGTTATGAAAAATAAAAAGTAAGATTGCTAGTTGGAGCTTGTAGACACTACAGAAAGGCAACCTTTCATACTGAAAAACTTCAGTGCTCTATTTTGAATAGTCACAACTTAAACACAAAACAGAATTCATGGAGAAAACC
Source organism: Condylura cristata (assembly GCF_000260355.1). Classification (NCBI taxonomy): domain Eukaryota; kingdom Metazoa; phylum Chordata; class Mammalia; order Eulipotyphla; family Talpidae; genus Condylura; species Condylura cristata. Next base: position 36,847,712 of record NW_004567104.1, read on the forward strand.
TTTAAATATTTCATACTTGATTCTAAAGTCAAGGGTTAAGGTTTTTTTTTTTTTTTCCTTCAGCCTCATCCAGACTTCAGTTCACCCTGAAACATGAAAATGTAGAGTCCTTGTACTGTTTGTTTTGACATGACTTCTTTTCTCATTTATTTGTTCTACCGTGTTAAAGAGAGACGCTATAGCATGGAATATAAAATTGGGCATAATTTAAACTGCAGGGGTTAATAGTAGGTTTCTTCTTTATTTATGCTTCTTAATGTTCCTGAGCTTTCTTTTTCCTAATCTACGAAATGGAATGAGGATGCTTTCAAATCCTTAGTTACAAATGAAATTATAGATATTTATGCTCTTTTCTGCAGTTATGTTTCTTACATCACCCTTATCCTCTATAACATATGCATATATAGCACTTTTTAAATGCAGATGGCACAGTCTCTAGAGCTATAGAGTGAAGGTAGTATTTATCTCAGAATTTCTATAGCTCTGATTACCTAGATACACTAATAGAAAGATTAGGATAAGGAAAAAAAAATACTAAGTAAGATATTCTCATAGTCACACTGTGAACTGAAACTTCCAAAAATATATTAACCAACCTAGAATTTACTTGGTGAAAGACAAAATGAAACTGGATGCTGGATGCAAAAGATTTTTTTTAACATGTTTTAGTCCTTGGTCATGATATTTGCAAATTGTAAATTGCTAAAAATAGGACTATATAGAAGTCTCAGTTTATAAACTACCTTAGAATTGACTATGTGGTGTGGTGGTTATTATTGTAATCACATTATTATTTCCTTTAGTACTAAAGAAACAGACAATTGGAAAGTAAAAAACAAAAACAAACAAACAAACAAAAAAAAACAGAGAAAAGAACTTTTAGAATCCAAAGGACAGCTTTAAGAAATAAAGGCAATTAACTCTTTAACATTTATTTCAGAAGAAAATGAGAATGGGCATTGAAATGTGACCACTGTGGTTGGCTACAAGGTGATTGCCATATGGCAGAAATCAAAATAAATAAAGGAAAAATTATGAGTCATTCTTAGAAAATGCAGCGGACAGTCAATGAGGTCTTTTTCAAGACAGAGCTTTTGTGTGTGAAAGGTGAAAAATTACTTAAGGGTAGAGACTGCAGATGTTAAATGTGGTATTGGTGACATCTGACTTCACTGATGTGGAAGATATACTTCCAAAGAGTCAGATACCTATCCCTAGGGACTACACTGATATTATTTTCTGGGACACCTTGAGTCTTTAGCACTGATAGTGAAAATGACCATATACTGATGATAGCCAGCTTCAGAATGGATGGCTAGGGTCCATGCCATATGGAAAGGTAAGGATGTTCAAGTTGGTAGAAAGGAAGGAAAAAGAGTAGATGAAGTAAATGCTAAGAAAGGAGTATCTTGTGTCTAGGAAAGACTTGTAGGGCTGAGTACAGTAGATGAGTCTGACAATTAAACAGGGCTGAGTTGTGAGAGAAATGAAAGTTCAGAAAGGGAGCATTAGGGTCTCAAACTCTTTTGTTGTTGTTGTTGTGGTTATTTTCATCTGCAGATTTTTTTTATATAATACAATAGTTTATTTTTACATAATTTTGTGCATTTTTCCATCTCAGTTGCAATCCCCTTGGGCTTCCCATAACCAAATCACCCATATGCCATCACCATAGTCCAGTGCATTTCTCTCCCCCCACTGCTTTTTATTCCACTCCCCACCCTACCCCCACAAAATATCTCTGGTATATAGTTGTTCATCATTATCATTATTTTTTCTCCTGGTCCGTTATATTCTTGCTATGAGAGAAACCATCCAGTATTTTTTTCCTTTTCTTTCTGGCTTATTTTACTAAGCATGATTTTTTCCAGTTCCATCCATGTTGCTGCAAAAAAACATGTGTTCATTTATTTATTTATTTATTTTGGTTGCTGAGTAATATTACATTTTGTATATGTACCACATCTTTTTAACCCAGTCATCCACTTTTGGGCATTTGAGCTGTTTCCACATCTTTCCAATTGTAAATAAAGCAGCAATAAACATGGGGTGCAGGTATCTTTTTGAATCAATGTTTTTGTGTCTTTTGGGTAGATACCTAGGAGTGGGATTGCTGAGTCATATGGAAGCTCCATGTTGAGCAATTTGAGGAACCTCCAAGCATTTTTCCATAGTGGTTTCACTAATTTGCATTCCCACCAGCAGTACAGGAGTTTCTTTTTCTCCACATCCTTGCCAACATTTGTTGTTGCTAGTTATTTTAAGATGTGCCATTTTCATAGGGGTGAGGTGGTATCTCATTGTGGTTTTAATTTGCATCTCCCTTATTACAAGTGATGTTGAACATTTTTTCAAATGCTTGTTGGCCAGCTGCATTTCCTCTTTGGAGAAGTGTCTTTTAGCTCTTCTGCCCATTTTTTGATGGGGTTGTTTATTTTTATTGAGTTTCATCATTTCTCCACTTATCTTTGTGATCAGTCCTTTATCACTAGTTTTGTGTGAGAAGATTTTTTTCCCAATCAGTGGGATGTCTGTTTGTATTTTGTAATGTCTTTTGCTCTACAGAAGCTCTTTAGCTTGATGTATACAATCTATTTATCCTTGCCTTTACTCTCATTGCATTGGGTGCTGTATCTTTAAAGATGTTGCTGAAGTGTATGTTGTGTAGATTTTGGCCCATCTTTGCTTCCAGATATTTTATGGTTTCCATTCTTATGTCTAGGTCTTTAATCCATTTCAAGTTTATTTTTGTATGTGATGTGAGGTAGTGATCTAGTTTCATTTTTTTGATGTAGCTTCCCAATTTTCCCAGCACCATTTGCTGAACAAACTTTCTTTGTTCCATTGTATCTTCTTTGCTCCATTGTCAAAGATTAGTTGTCCATAAACCTATGGGTTTATATCGGTGTTTTCTATCTGAATTCACTGGTCTGTATTTCTGTTCTTGTTTCAGTACTGTGCAGTTTTGATTATTATGGCTTTGCAGTATAGCTTGAAGTTTGGGATTGTAATGCCTCCATTCTCTTTCTCCTTAGTTATGAGAGTTGTGGCTATTTGAGGGTCTCAAACTCTTATATCAGTGACATGCAAACCACTGGTGACTGAGGTCAGCCATGTTGGTGAGAGTGTGAGAAGCCAAGAAACAACATCATTTCACGATGAACCACATAGGGATTGAAATTTTCTTGACATATAGAAGTATAAATAGAAGATGCTGTTATTTAGATTAAATTTAGTCTTAATGAAATGTACACTTAATGTAGATAATTCAAGGGCAAACTTAAAGTATGATTTTAAGCAACTAGAAAGTAATTGTTAAGTTTGAATTAGAAGGGAATGATAGGATCCCTCTTTAGTGTGAGCTTCAAAATCCATGAAGTTGAAGGTAATCTTTGCCTGAATGGTTTTATTCATTTACTTGGAACTAAAAGAAGCAAGTTGATCTTGTAACCTTTCACCCACTGTTAATAAGAGACTAGAACTTCTGTTATTTTAATTTCTACCTTTGTTCTGTGTTAAAGTTAGATACATTGCAAATGGTGGCCCTAATATGAATGAACAGACATAGGTATAGACAAATGTCCTATCTGTGGAGGAGTTTAATCACAAACTAGCCAAACACTATTCAGATACTGTAGAGGATATTTAAATATCAAATGGAAGAAAGAAAAATTGATCTCTAAGGCCCTTGAGTAGTACATTCTAAAGTTAAGAACCTACAACTTATTAGAGCAAGGCCATGTATATTCTACCTGAGACAAAGATCCAGATATTAAAAATGGTGTCTTGTTTCCAAATGGATGTGTTCTTTAGCCCTCTCTGAAATTTACCTCAGAAAGAAGCAATTTCCCATGTCTATAGTAATATTTTATTAGAAAAAGTGTTTTATTAGGGAACACCTATATTTTAAATGTAAAAGAGTCATGTCTTTGGAGCATTCCATAAGAGAATGCTGGAAGAGTGATATTGAAAAGAAAAAAAAAAAACTAAAATTCTGTTTACATTGAAGGTATTTTCTTGACACATGCTTTAAAAAGTGCACATCCTTTTTAAAAGGACCAGGCACTGAAGTATAAAAGTGCTATTGATACTCTTCTTTGTTTAAACATTCCATACGCACTATGCATTTTTTTTGCAAGAGGACATAGCAAAGCTGAACATTCATAACATTGTACAAGATCTCAGAAAATCAGAGGTATTTTCCAGGTAAAGTATTAAATTTATCACATCAATCTGTTTTATGGAAAACAATTGATTTTATTAATTTTTTAAGAAAATAAGAGTATTTTATATTCTTCTACAGCAATGCTTCCTCTGTCAGTTCTTACTTTCTCTGGTCTCCTTAGACATTTTCTATATAGCCATAAGACAAATGTTAAATC
>NW_004567104.1:36852523-36857828 GCF_000260355.1 Condylura cristata
ATATATATATATATATAAGTTGAGTAACTTCTCTCCTTTCTTTAGACTACCCAAGCAGAGAACAGTTTCTCCTTATCTGAGTTATGAACTGTCACCAGAAGAAAAAGTTAGGAGATAAATCCTAGATTCTCTGGTAATGCAGAAACCTTTTGCTTTTACCGTATTTGAAGTATACAGAGGACATAGACAAATTATTAATTACTTCAAAACCTTTAATATTGTGATGCAATCACCACAACATATTCATTTCTCAATTCTCAATTCTACAACAGCACCTGTTTCTAGGAAACAGAGTTAGGCAATTTTGTCCTTTCTAGAATGCTGTGAATAGTGAAATAGTGTAAGTTTAGGAAATGCACAGAACAGAGTTCACATCTCATCTCACCATTTATTAACTATGTATCTTTGAGAAATCATTGAACTTCAACTATCCATTTGTATGATAGATGACAGAATTTCCTTAGATTGAGGAGTCCATTCTTGGATTATAGGGAACAGTTGTAAAGAAACTATCATAGGGACTGGCTGGACTACTAGCAGAAAATAGTTACAGCTGCTATTTTTGATACAGGTCATGTAAAGACCCTGTTGCTGCTCTTGGTTTGGCATTTTTAACATACCAAAAATAGGCATTAGCATGAGCCTTACAGAGCATTATGTGGCTCCAGGAAGAATTCATGCCATCTTCTATCACCTACCCAGTCCTATTATCCCCCCCCCCCACACACACACACAAAAATGACAACGGCAGGCTAAGAAGCACGTGAGGAATCTGTCCTGTTTTATAATCTTTCCCTGTATCAGTGTAAGTGCCTTTATGCGATCTGGCGATTACTATAAGATCATCCCCAGAAATTCTTGCCTATCAGCAGCTCACCTGGTATGGTAAATGCCTTTGCCCTGTCTGATGACTCCAGTGATCAGAAGATTTTTCTGATGTGTTGAAATCAAATGAATACAACTTGGAACTACATGAACCAAAAAGTAAATAATTCTTCATGTGCTTTGTTTGCAACACCACAGTGTCATAAAGCAGAAAGAAAAGAAATGAGGCTTGTGATCATTTGTATTGTCGCTGGGTCTTTTCCATTCATGAGGTTCCTGTGATCGTCAGCTATGCCTGAGAGACACCGGCAGCCTTCAGAGCACAGGGCACAGGCACGCGCTGCATAATAACGAGGGGATCCTAGCAACGGCATCAAAGCAGATGTGTTTCAGTTTCCTCTCAATGTTTTTACTTGAGTTTTTAATAAAATTGAGAGCGAGTAGGCTGGTTCTTTTAAAAATATATTAATGGGACTAATCAGGCACCCTGCATTTTGCAATAATAGCTTTTGAATATTACAGATACAGTGAGATAAAGTTTAAAGTGGACTCAGCTTCTCAGCTGCAGTTTTATTCATTATGGAAAGGAGGGTAGCAAATAGGAGTCTAGACTGAGAGGTAGATGGTGTGGGCTCAAATCCCAGCTCTGCTTTTTATTGACTGTGTAATCACAGGCAAGTCACAACCCTCCCCAGGCTCAGTTACTACAGGTGCAAAATGGGGATAATTACAGAGCTGTTGTCTGAATTCAATGGAATAATATATGTAAATAGCTTAACATACAGGCAGGCGCTTCACAGGGACTCAATTAGCAAATGTCAACTGCTATTATTTCAGTCATTTATTCCCTAAAATGATATTTTCATATAGGAACAAAATTCCAAATAAAATTAATTAAGACACTGAGACAGCCCTGAACCTCTCAAGTTGCTCACCTTCATGTGTAAGACACAGAGCCGGGTTTGTTTATATCCTAGGTGCTAAAGAGAGGAAGCTGTGCTCAGGCTACAGAGACAAAAGGAATGAGGAGAAGCTAGAGGCCAGTTGGCAGGGGAGCCTTCGATTATACAGTATACTGCTAGTGTGAGGAGACATAGTCAGCCCTATAAGGTGTTGGCAAGCTTATTTCTATAAGGGCCAAAGAGTAAATATTTTCAGATTTATGGACCGTATAATGTCCCTACTGCAACTACTCAACTGCCATCAAGGACAGTAGCTACAGACTCTCCTTAAATGAACAGATGTGAGTATACATCAATAAAACTCTATTGGCAACACCAGGCCTTCATAATTCAGGGTTCTCCAGAGAAACTTAACCAATGGAATATGTAAATATATGAAATCCATTTATTTTAAGGAATTGATTCACATAATTATAGAGACTGGAAAGTCTAGAAGCTGCAGTGTGGACCAACACACTGGAGACCTAGAGAGGAGCCATGGCTACAGTTCAAGTTCAAAGAGAAGCTACAGAGACAAAATGAATGAAGAGAAGCTAGAGGCCAGGTTGCTAGTGGAACCTATCAGGCTATCAGGCTGAAGAACCCAGGATAAGTCAATGTGCAGTTTGAGTCCGAGGTCTGTCTGTTGCAGAAGCTTTCTTTTGCCTTCTGTTCTATTCAGAGCAGTACATGAACACACCTTATGGAAAACAATCTACTTACTCAATCAAAGGTATCTTCATAATTGACACAAAATTAACTGTCACTAGACCTCAGCCAGATTTGGCCCATAATCATTTGTCTGGCCCTGAACTACAGAGGTTCTTTTCTTCTTAGATAAAAGTGGATGAAGTTCTTTTTTCCAAATGCAATCTTACTTTGATCCCAAATTACTACTAGTCATTGTAGTTTTACCAAACCCCAAGGCAGAGACCAGAACAGGGAGACTAGCAGGGTCTGAGATTGCATTTGGTTATCCCCAAACTCTTCTTATCCCTGAGAATGGGAGGGCCACTTGGCCTAACTTTCATATCCAAATATGGCCAGTGCAAGGATAGCAGTGAGAGCTCATAACGGAGACTGCCTGTCCCTTTAGCCAATGTGACTATGGTCACAGGGAAGAGTTTAGCAGACTATGAGTAGTATGGAGCTAACTTCTGATTGAGAACAAGCAAAGGAATTCACTTCTTAATTGTGTTCCACTATTGATTCAGTGATTTGTTTGCTTCATAGAGAAAGACCCTCATCATGCTTGGAGGGTATGTGAGTGAGGGAAAGACTATTAAGGAAGCAGAGGAGAAAGGAGGAGCAATGGAAGAGAGAGGAGGGCTATTGAGAATGAGGTGGGCCACAACATAGAAAATGAGGTAAAGGGGAGAAAAGGTAATTTTGACTTAACTTTTTAAACTTAACTGACTTCATATATATGCCCTTGAAATTTTTTATTTCAAAAATATGTCTTCTTTAGCTTTAGGGGTGTTATGGGGCTTAATTCATTTAAATTGCAAAGCATTCAGGACTCTTAGATGAAAAATATTATTGAAGTATGAAGCTCAGGTTCATTATTAATAAAGATAGCTCTTTATAACAGTTTTCTTCAAAATTAATAGCTCATTGCAAATGCCTAAGGTTACTAGTAAATGGTCCTTATTTAATAAATAAGAGAATGAGACAAATGGAGGTCTGTATATTCCATAACCCTTTTATGAGAGATTTGTAAGACTTACATCTACCATTAGCATAAAAAATGTATTGGTATGAGATAGTTTGCTGTTTGTCTGTTGTACTGCAGAAGTTGCATTTGAATGGAGTCAGTGTAAAACTAAGCATATCTTAAATATTCTACAAAAGGAGTTGGCTTGTTCTTAATTTTCATGAAGTGATTTTTACTCTTCTTCACTTCACTGACTGCTGAGTCAGACAAGAATTGTCATGTTCTTCCAGCTTCCAAGTTCCTAAACTGCTCTGTCTCAACTGTAGTTATTTCCGCACCTATACACGTTGGTTTTGATGTGTCAGAGAATTTGCTTCCTTGTTTTACCCCTTTATTCCAATTCTTTTAAATTTAGAGAAAAATATAAATATATTATCTATGATGTTTTGCTTGACTTTTCAATATTAAATGCAAACATAGAAATAATGACTGTTAATGGCAAAAGAGTTTGTGAATTATTACTAATCTTTGGCATTATTATTTCTTTCCCTTCAGCATTATTACTAATCCAGGGACAGGAATCCATTGTATATGAGCAATGGTGTAATGACTGAATGTGTCTCTTCAAATTTCTTATGTTGAAACCTAAATCCTTTATCATGTTATTTGGGGGTGAATAGGTCAGAGGGGAATCCTTCCTAAGTTCATTAATGCCCCTATAAAGGAGAGCCCAGAAAAGTCCCTCTCTACCAAAGCCAAATGAGGACACATATACCCAAAAGAAAGGCATCTATGAACTAGGAAGAGAACCCTCTTTACACAGTGGATTCCAAACTCCAGAATTGTGAGAAAGAAATTTCTGTTTATAAACAACAACCCAGTTTATGTCAGGACAGTTCAAGTAGACTAAGACAAAAGGCCGTAGCTTATAAAGATAGGTTTGGCAGCCAGTGACTTGTAAGTTTTCAAAATAAGTAGCACATTGCCGTAGTCATCATTAGTATTCACATCATCTGTTTTATTAATTGGTTCATTTGATTCTGACAATCTGTAATGAGAACAAAATAAACACTAGAACCCAATGGAAGGGAGACACAGGGAGGTCAAGTGACCTATTTAAACCTACAAAGTTAGTCTGCAGATGATTTAAGACTAGAAACCTGGTTGCTTCTTTCTCAACTATTTAATTTGTGCAGAATTAGTAGAACCCAAGAAATTTCTCATCGCAAAAATTAAACAAGAAGTTTTCTGTGAGTAACAGTTAACAACTACTAGGCAATTTATTGTTTCTGGCTTTATTATAATTTTTTATCCTTTATTTCATAGTATCCTCATAATAAATTCTCTGATTTGGAAAATAGTAGTTGAAACTAGAATCTGTATCATTAAGGGGTGAAATCTGAGAGAGAGATTATGAGTAAGTGTTTAGGACTGAGAGAATCTAAAAGTTCAATATTCTTCCCATTGGATGGCAAGCATAGGCCTACTAATGTGAATCAAGTTCCCCTTACAGGAATCAAGTTCATGAGTTTTGCTTATTAGTTTAAAATTCAATTAGTTGACCTTGTATTCCTAGCTTGATTCATAATTTTTACATGTCAACGCAACAATCTGGATGATCTCTACATTTTTTCAAACAAATTTTGAAAATTAATTGTTTCCCCTTTGCTGCATAGCAAACCACTCCAAAACTCAATAGCTTAAAACAACAATCATTTGTAGCTCATTATTCTGCTGATTGGTAATATTGCCTGAGCCTAACCAGGCAATTCTGAACTGACTGGACTCAGCTGATTTCATTCACAGAGTTGAAGTTATCTTATAAATGGTTGGAGCTGATTGGTTTAAAATGACCTTTGCCAGTATAGGACAAGATATAAAGCCA
>NW_004567104.1:36861256-36875667 GCF_000260355.1 Condylura cristata
TGTGTATATATGTGTATATATATGCATATATATGCGTATATATATGCGTATATATGCGTATATATATGTATGTATATGTATATGTATATATGTATATATGTATATGTATGTGCATATATATATATGTATGTGTATATGTGTATATATGTATATATGTATATGTATATATGTATATATGTATATATATGTATATGTATATATATATATATTTTTTTTTTGAAGTGAAGATTTATTCAGTGAAAATCAAACGTATAATTCACCTAAGGCAATGAATCATAGGTACATCTGCAAAGATTGATGGGAATACTTTATTAATGTACTATACTCACTGCAATTTTGTACAGTCCATTTAACTGTACCATTAGTAAGAGCATCACATTAAACTTACCATGTGGTATTTTCAAATAGGTCATGCATCATAATGTAATATCAACAATGTTTGCCAACATTTCTATGTACATTCACCTATGTTTACAGATATAATGGAGGCCATGTATAATGACCGTGGGTTTTCAGGCCTCCATATTATCCTGTATGGGATGCTTATTTCCCTCTTGATGGCTTTTCTATATCCTAATTAGCTTTGAGGACTTGGATCAAACGTTAATTTTGTTATGAAGCATTTCCTTAACACACAATCTCAGTGACTGTGGTGTCATAATCCTCTCATTCCCTTGACCTTTTGAATTTCAGTAAGGGAAAATTGAAACTGTTCCTATGAAAGATGAATATCTCCTGATGCATATATTAAAAAAAAAAACAACAGTTGACTTCAGCATCATATCAATAGATACTAATATCTCAGGGAAAGTAGAAATGTCTAGTTGGGGATATGTAAACAGAAAAGCTAGTCCTTTGAGAGTTAAATTGTCCACACCAAGCAGATAAGCTATTCTCAGATAATAGAGAATTTAGAAGTTAAATCACCTGCTTAAAAGAAGCACTCAATCATATCCATTGGCTGGTTAAAATATAAACCTAGAGATGGCATCACATAAATTTATTTTTTATCTAGCTTTTCCTTCCCATTTAAAATCATATTTCCAATTTTACTTTTTCTATGAAAGCTTCATCTTCTAAAATACATCCCTGTTAAATATTCACAATTATCTGCACTTTGCCCAATATTATCTTTTTGTTCATAAACACTTGGAATGGAGACCTATGCTATCTCTAGGATATATTCATAAAGTACAGGGTACATCCACAAAGCTTCATATGTAATCATAGTAACAATAATCTGTATTACAGATGACAGATACAGAATTGCTATTTTAGAACTCAAATTTTCATATCAGAAGAAATATATCTCCATGCATTTCATTAAAACATTTCTCTCAAATCTGGCTTATAGAACATAGATAAAAATATGCCTATTTTTGTGCTGATATTTTTTACTGAAAATAAATTTCTAATGCATGCTCATATAAACCTAGTTTGCTTTTAATAAATAAAGTCAGACATTTTATAAAACAGTGAAATAGTTTTATGGTACATCAACTTGATGGACTATTATATAGCCATTAAGATGATGAATTATAAACTATGCAGATACATGAAAAACTGATTCTGTGAGTAAAGTAATACACATGATGATACAGCCATCTCTATTGTGCATATCATTTGGTATTTGTAAAACATGAAGAGAATACAAACATAAATATTCCCTTACCAAACTTTAATTTTTTTACATATTTGAATTATTTTAAAACAAAATATTTAAGCAGTATTTATTAAAATAAAATATTGAACTTCTTACTTACACAGAGTCTTATAATTCATGTTATGTCAACAGCAACAATAGAAGTTTAAAAGGAATTTCTCACTAAAAAAACAAAAATCAAAAAAATGAGGTCATTGGTTAAAATCCTCTCTGGGGTTCTTTAAACATTCAAAAATCAACCATTCATTATAATCTTGCCAGGAAAAGATAGCCTTTCCTATTTATTTTTCTGACTGCCAGAGGAAATTAAAAACACTGTCTTTGGAGTCTTATCATTTGTTTGAGTCATCCCTCCACTGTTGAATATCTGACTTGAAATAAGTTGTTTACCCTTCCCCTCATTTTGGTTTCCTTCCCTGTAAAACAGAGATAATAAAACTACCTTATAATATTAAAGAACTAAATAAGAAAAAACATACATGGTGAGTGATTTGCATATAACTGATGCTATTAAGTTTTCAATTAAAGGTACTTATACCAATATATGTCAGGGCTACAACTCAGTTATCAGTAAATGTTTTCCAGAGCAAAGTCAATGAAAAATACTCCTATGGGGCTCTCTCTAGTGGCACAGGGGGTCAAAGCACAGCACTAAGAAACTAAAGCCACTTCAGCATGAGTTCAATGCCAGAGGTGATCCACATGGCGTGTCAGATCTCTCCTGACTCACCTGCTTCTTCCCCTCAACAGTGAACCTCATCAGTCAGCCTGTTCTGCTCCCCACTCTGTCTCTGGTGAATCCTCTCACCGCCCCTGCCTCTCTGGCCTGTACCCCAATTTTGTATGCATAAATAAATAAATCTTTAAAAAAATACTCTTAGGAGTAATACTCTGCAGCATTTAGGCCATTCTAGATGAAATTTCTATCAGCAGGGAGTTTCTTTTATTTTTTTAAAGTTGTTTTCAAATATTCAAATGCAATTCATAGTGAAAGCAGAGTTTTGTATGATGCCTGTGGTGGTGACCTTTTTTTCCAGTGAAGTTTTGTGATAAAGTTATAGGTATTTCAAGAACCCATTGAATACCTTGTGAATGGATTCTTTTTTTAGTAAAAGGTTCTGGAATTTGGGACTAAAAGTCTTTAGACTAGATGGATGTCAATCAAGATGCATTCAGTATTTCAATATCTGAAAGGATCATTTGTGTAGTTTGTCATTCTGTTCCCCACCTGCAGGGCACATTTAAACCATGAGGCCTTTGGGCTGTGTCTGCTGTCCCAACTTTGACTATCAGGTCTGAGCTGTAATGCAAGGAAACAAATAAGTAATCACAAACCTGGTTAAACTAGGGTCATATTTTACATAATTATATGTATTACACACAACTTGTCTTTACTATCAATGGGTTTAGAAAAATCCTCCATTTTCTAAAAGGGTACAAGTAAGGATATATAAAACCGTATAAGTGAATTTTTTCTCTTCCATGCTATAAAGGTGTGCAGCTTTCTCTCTGATGGGATGTTCTTTGACCTAGCCTTACCTCTACAAGGCCCAGTTCTAAAACAGGAAAGCAGTCTGAAAAAGAAGCTCTGTTCCTCTGAATTTGGCATTCTCAGTAATATGAGCATTTATTTAAAAGCCTGGCAATAGAAATAGGAATTAGTCTATAGGAATTGGTGATTTGAGCTTATTATCTAGTGAGAAGTTTTACCAGTGAGAACACAGGTCCAAATCCTCCAAAATTAGAACTAGCTTCTTAGTTTTGTAATAGAGGGTTTTAAAACAAAGAAAAAGTTGTCTTACTGCTTTTCTAACTTTCCCCTCTTCAGATTACTGCCCTTCTTTATACTCTTTTAATTCACAATGTTATTACTGCCCTTCTTTCTACTCTAATCCACAATGTTATCAACACTGTCTCCTTGATCACAGCATGTATACCTTGAGATGAAGAATGATGGATTAGTTATTCATCTCTGTTCAGCTTTTTCTAGTTCCTAGGAAACTAACCATAACACTTAACTAATTCAAGAGGATAGAGAAGTGGAGATTTTAATTAGATTGAAATTTTGACTTAACTGTAGTGACTTAAGAAATGAATACAGCCTTAGATACCAGTGGCTAACCCCCATGATTTGCAAGAAAACATCCTGTTTCATCAAGACAGAGCTGAGTTGCCTAATACATTTTTGTATCTCTGTACCCTTTTATGACAAATGATTGTAAACAATTCTTTAGGTTGGTTTTCAATAGTTGGAGATATTTGCATAATGCACAGCAACTTTATTTAGCTGGTGCACTAATTATTTGGCTAATTAATGTTTCTGACCTTAATTTCATCGCGTGTCCATTGGGGCCCTAGGATTAGATTATTTTAAAGATAGTACTCTATCTACTCTGTATGGTTTTACCTGGTCATCAAAAGGTTAGGTTTTTAGGGACACATGCTGTTTTTTATAACAGTAGGCTGTCCTCTACATCATAACACCTTGACTTTAGTATCCAACTCAAAACAAAAGTAGGGAGTAAAGAAAGAAGTTGTTTCCCAACTCAGTACTAAAATAACAGGGGCAAGGCTGAAAATAAGTAGCTAAGAAAATTGCTTTTTGTGTTTGTATAATTTTTTTCAAATTTGCCTATTGTAGCTCTTTTTTTATTTTTAAGAAAATGTCATCAAATTGGAAGGCTTTCTATTTCCTGCTGGCTGCCTTTTTTCCCCTTCCATCTCATGCCAGAAACTGTGTAGTGAAAGCAATTTTAACAGATGTAACTAATGAAGGGCTGAGAGCATGCAAGAGATGTACTGCTATTTTATAACGAGGAACACTTCTAGATCTCTTCTTGACTTCTCTCTCAGGGTCTGGTGTAAGGTTTGATCACTCTCTGCAAGTTTTCCCACATGTAAAGTGGATAGGGATGTATCACACAAATTTCTGATGCTATTGTGCCATATCCCAAAAGTGATCAATAATTGTTCAACATATTAATATCTCTTAGAAAAGGCACAAGACAGAGGAACTGTTGCATTGCCTACATGTACCCTATGGCTGGATTTGCTTTAGTAGGCTTAATTCTGGGCCACTTTGCTGTGGACAGATGGACCACATCTTTCTTACTTTACTAGAACTAGACTGCCCTCTTGGGAACTGTTTCTTTTGCATTGAAAATCCCCAAACCTCAGATCTCATCACTGACAACAAAATAAGAAAACAAACAAAAAAGGTTTAATTAAAAAAAAATGACATCTAACTAAATCGAACACATTATGTTACTTGGGAACGTTACCTAACAGTTGCTAGGTTGTCATTAATACTATCTATTGGACTTCTACAGATGCAGAGAACAGCTAATTGAATATTTACAGCACCACATTCAATCAGGTTGGACATTATATAGCAATTCGGTTTCCCAGTTATCTAATTCAGTTCAATTTTTTGACCACTTGTTTTGTAAGGCGCTTAATCAGTTTCTAGAAGCATATAAAAATGCATGACATTGTTTTTCCATTCTTTATCTTTTAATAAATATGACCTGGTTGTATGGCATATCAGGAATAATCTCATTCTTAAAGTAATGAGATTTTTTAAGGAATATTTAGGAAAAGGAAGACATGACTTGTAGTCTTTTTCTATCTTTTTCCAAATGGAAAAAATCTTAGCAGAACAGCTTATAAAACATGAAAATCTAAGATGTAGAGTAACTTAAGAAGATGGATTTTTGGTTTTTTAAATAAATTTACTTTTTAATTGAAATAACATTAGTATCCCCCATCAGATGGTACCACTATAGTGAACCCACTACTGAATCACCCATACTCTATAACTATAGTCCATTATTCTTCCTTGCAAGAAGATGGACTTTTGAATCAGAGACACTGAGGGCTAAAATCTGGCAAATTTTCCCCAGGTAACTTCAGATAAGTTATTCAATCTTCTAGAAGCTCACTTTCTCATTTATGCACAAAATTCCTTTTCATATTTTAAAACTAGTTAAATATTGACAAGTTAATATATGACTCAACCTAATAAAAATGATATTCATAGGGCATGTGGGAAATAAATGATAAGACATGCAGTAATCAGTCCTTGCTGCTACTGAAGCTGCTCTTGCTTCTTTTATTACCACCACCACCACCATCATCACTACTATTACTATGATTGCTAGTACTGATATTATTTCCCTTCCACAACCACCATCACCACTACCACCTATCATCATTAGTATTATTATTACCACTTCTACTACCACAACCCTCACTGTCACACTGCTGCTATGTTACTACTAATTATTTTTCCCTCAAGATTTATTTATTTTTGCATACAGAACTGGGGTACAGACCAGAGGTGGTGCAGAGGCGGTGAGAAGATTCACCAGAGACAGAGTGGGGAGAGGAAAAGGCTGACTGATAAAATACACTGCTAAGGGGAGCAGCGGGCAGGTCAGGAGAGGTCTGCCAGTCATGTGGATCACCTGCGGGGCTGAAGTGGCTTTAGCTTCTTAGTGCTGTGCTTTAACCCGCTGCACCACCAGGGAGGGCCCACTACTACTTTTGATCTGTATCACTAACAACTATCATCATCAAGATGGTGATAATGATCATCATCATTTTTGTTAAGTGATAAGAAAATATAAGTTCTTCAAATATGAGAGAAAAAATAAATTTTAAATTATGAACATTGAAGTTATCAGTCCTATTTTTGGTAGCCTTAACTTTATAGAACAAGATAGAAACAGGTTAGTACAGATAGCAACTACATAGTAATTTCTAGTGACTCCAAAACTCATTTGCATTAAAAATAACACAATGAAATTCACAAACAAACAAGGAGAGAAGCCCAAAGGTGATTAAAGGAATGAAGAGATTTAGATTGATAATAAAAAGAAGAGATACCATCCAAGAAATAAATGTGAGTGCTTGAGAAGAGAAATAATGGCACACCAAGGTAAACTTTCCTTAGAAGAGAGAAAAACAAAAGAAAATCTTCATTTTTAGGAAATGTACTGAAATAATTGGTAACATAGATTCAATTTGTAGTTCTTCTTGGAACAAATTGCCTAGGTTGAGTTCACATTAAAAAGCTATGTCCTGGGAGGCAGTCAATATAGTAACACTAAATCTGAACTAGGTCCCATGCCTGAATTTACTTCTCAGAATTTCTGTCACCAAAGCCAAGTCCTGAGGATCCTCCCATATGTTAAGTAGTATAAAGATATTCAAAATGCAACTTCACTCTACTTTCCAGTCTAAATATGTAATTGTTACTTTCTAGTCAGAAAGTAGATAAAGAGTACATTGGGCAACTTAATATCAATTTATAAAGAGTTTCATGTTCAAGAATTCAAGTGTTAGGGAAGGGTATGCCCATTGGAAGACTAGAGAACACCTTTTAAAGGTCAAGAATGTATAACATTACTGTATTGATTCTAGCTGTCTTCTGGGGCCCAACATGAACCACAGTTGACTATATTAAACACTAACAGTTTCTAAAACATTAGAAAATTGTGATTGCAGGGAGGTGCAGTGTAGTTTTGAATCAATTGTGAGGTCCCAATTGTTTAATTGTTGGGGGTTGAGTGCAGAGTACAGAAATGGGAATGTATGATACATGAAGGACAGTGTGAGTGATGAAGAGAACTATGAGGGAAATGCTTTTAAACTGTAATGCCTATTCTCTTCCCTTTCTCTCAGACATCTAGGAAGATAAAATAGTGAGTAGTTTTTACGTAAAGGGTAGAAAGAAGTAAAGCAGAGAAGTATACCGGAAGGCAATTGCTATAAAAGTTTCATCTCTAGCTGCTCAATCAAGGAACTAATTAATGTTAGCTTATGCCTGGATTAAAAATACTAAACAGCATGTACTACTAATTTCTTATACAAAAGACTGCTTTTACCTCTAAAGAAGTAATTGATCTAACACATTAGCTCTTTCTAGTCTTAAAGGGAAGGTGTATCGTTCTCTCTCTACATTTAAATCAATAGGCTTTCTTTCCTATTTATTTTTGCTTTTGCTTTCTACATGTACATGTAGAAAGTTATGTGAAAGTCATAATTTTAGAATTCAATTAATAACTGCAAACCTATGACAAAAAGTAGCACTCTCTCTTTTCCCCATACTCCCTTGTTTATATTCTCCAGCGGTGACCACTTTCCATACTTTTAGATGTATGCTTTCATGTTAGCTGTATATGTCTAAATGATATGCTGATTCTATTTTTTGTTATATTAAATATTGAACCCTAACTATTGATAAAACCTCAAATCACATATATGTCCCACTGATCAGTTTTTTGTATAGGCTTAATAGTTTTGGGTTAGATCAATAATCAGAGCATTAGTGTAATATTTAGCATTTGTATTACTTTAGACTATGTAGACATTCAATTTTGAGCCATATAATCTACTTAAGCTTCATTTGCAATTTCATTTTATTGGTTTGGCCCTTCTCTGGTTCTGTGATGCAAATTAGCTTGCTGCTTCTCTTTTCCTACTACATCCGGTTTAGTTTTCACCTGCCTGCTAAATTACCCTGCTTTCTAGTTTTAAATTCTGATTGCACTTGGAAGATGACAATAGAACTGAATGAAGCATACAGCTCTAGAGGGTAGGGGTTGGAGTAGGTGTTTGAACAAAGAATAAAGGAAGCACAATGGACTATGATGTTGGAGTATGGGCAACTTTGGTAGTGGGTACACTATAGTGCTAATAACTAATGGAGGTATTCTAATATTACCTTAATTAAAATTAATAAACTAAAATAAACTCTGATTGAAGATTTGAGGTTACTAGAGGGTAGGAAGACTGGGGATGGAAACAAAAGGGGTGAGGGGTCCAGTGGCCTAGGGTTATGGGCTGTGGAAGATTCAGCACTGGGTACAGTGCAGTGACATATATCTGAAGGGTGTGAATTGATTCCCCTAAGGTATAATATATGTCATCACATGAAAGTTATAGAAAGTTATGAAAAAGAGCAACTTAGTAAGTGTTTCTTATTAAGCATTACTTGTTATGTATTATATTTTATGTAATTATCTTATTTAATTCTCAAAATAATCTTGCAATGTACATATATATCAGAAAACTAAGATTTAGAAAAGTAACTTTCCCAGCACTTACCATCTATGGTTAAATTCCAAACTTGATACTCATTCAACTATACCTGAAATAGAATGATACTGATCAATAAAAGGTAAGGCTCTCCAATGAGTTGCTAGAGAAGATACAAGTCTATTTAACTCTTATAGAAGGCATCTGACATTATTAAATATTTAAAGTCAGTGTCAACATATTATATTCAATATTAAAATGGTATATATTTGTTTACTCAGAAATACCATTTCTGAATTTTTTTCTGCAAATCTAGGTTAATATATGATGATGTAATGTCATTTGTGAAAACAATTGATAACCATATAACAGCATATTATGCAGTTGAAGAAAATTAAGATGCTCTTTATGTACTAATGTGAAAACAGCTGTTAAGTTAAAAAAATAAAGCAAGATGCATAGGATAATGGGAACAGATGGGATTAAATGTTGTTTTTACATTTATGTTAATGGGGAGATATGAATATATTCAAATGTGCTTCTATTTCCCTAAGTGAACTCTGGCAGAATACTTTAGACACTTGCAATAGTGGATACATATCTTGGGTGGGGACTAAGAAGAGATTGGCTGAGTTACAAGTTTAGAAATGTGACCTTAAGGAATATTGCTTTTAATCAGGTGAATAGTTCAATGTCAATTATAGCAAAGATATTGTTATAGTTTTTGATACTTTTGTTAATGCATCGATGCACAAAACTAAATTATGCCACTGTATAAAATAATAGCAAGGATATATTACTTGCCTGAAGATGTGTGCAAACCACGTTTCATAAAGTTGTTTCTGCATATCATTGATATTAAAGAATCAATTCTTCCCAATAAGAAGGAAGCAGGAGAATTACCTGAGTTGGGAAATATGTGATAGGGATAATATTTCTACCTAAGCTAGTATATATCAATACTGCACTCCCAGCATGGTTATATACACCATTGTGTATATAGAGGGCTTCAACTTCTAGCAAAGAACCAATTCAAAGAGTTTAGTTTCTTTTCTTTTAAGATTTAAAGTTACCACAATTGAATGAACTGACCATGCGTGTGTCCAAAAGTTTGGTGGATTCTTAGTCAAATGAGGACCAAAGTAGATACATCAAACTGGGAAATGGTGTATTGCCACTTGTTTTGATATCTCTGTGCACTGGCACCTATTGCCTGCACCTAGACACATGTTTCTGCAGTACCAGACCTACTTTCCCATAATCCACGAGTGTAGTTTCATATAAAATCTGAAACTCAAGGTTGCAAAAGTTCTAAAAGCCTTCAAATAGGTTTTTCATACTTACTATCCTACAATAGAATGTATCACACCAGTGGTAGTTTGCTGTTATTTTGACTATTATTATTGATAAATGGAATATTGATTTCCAGTTGTGTTTCTTAATAAGACTTTGAGCTATTTTGATTCTATGTTACAGTCTTGATTGTGTAGGAAATTTTCTGCCTATTGGACATATTCATATTTAGATTAACCTGATCAAGACAGCATTTATAACTACAAATGCTATGATATAAATTCTTTGGTGTTCTTTTTTTTTACACAAGCTACTTTCCCTTCCATGTTATTAAAGAGAAATACAGTGGAGCATAATGATATGTATAATTTTTCTTAGTGTTAAACTTCACATAAGGTGGAATTTTATACTTTATTTTTTTCTATATTGCAGTAAACATATCTACTTAAATGTATTAAAGTTAAGAAAGCATAATGTTTAAAGAAAATCCATAAATCTCTCTATTATCCAGTCTAAGAAATAAGATAGCATCTTAGTAGTACAAATAATTTAAATCACTAGATGTTTGTTCAGACTTTCATTCTTTACTTTCATAAGAAAGTCAATACTTGATAGCATTTTTTGGATGAATTAATTTTATCTTTAAATGAATTTTCTCCCTGCTTTAAGAGGATACTCATCAAAAAAGAAGTGTTCTTATTACATGCAAAAGAATGTGACATCTTAACCTCTAGGCAAGTCGATTAGAGCCCACATCCAAGATGACCTGCCCATCCTAACCAGGCAGTCAAGTCACCACATGGCATTATTTTCACTATTACTTAACAGCTCTCTGCCATTTCATGTATTGAATATTGTATAAACAAATAGAGCAAAACATAACATTTATTTCCAGTATTTTTCGTAGCATTTAGTATTTTATATTAAATATTTTGTAGACATCTATGTGCAGACATACTTGAAAATGTTAAAGATACTGACTCAGAAAATAGACTACACGTTAAGATAAAAGTCTTTACCCTGGGGCCCTCCCTGGTGGCGCAGCGGGTTAAAATAGCACTGAGAAGCTAAAGCTACTGCAGCATGAGTTTGAGTCCCACCTGCCCCGGAGGTGACCACATGGCGTGGCAGACCTCTCCTGACCAGCCCGCTGCTCCCCTCAGCAGTGTATTTCGTCGATCTGCCCGTTATGCTCCCCACTCTGTCTCTGGTGAATCCTCTTACTGCCCTGCACCACTGGCCTGTACCCCAGCTCTATATGTATAAATAAATACATCTTTAAAAAAAAAAAAAGTTTTTACCCTGGTGGTGCAACAGATTAAAGATCAGCACTATGAAGCTATTGCAACCACTGCAGCACGAGTTCTATATCTGGCCAGGGAAGTGACGCACATAGCTTGGCAGACCTCTTCCATCCCTCAGCAGTGTACTTCGTCAATCTGTCTGTTCTGCTCCCCACTCTGACTCTGGTGAATCTTCTCACCCCCTGCACCTCGACCTGCACCCTAGTTCTGATGCATAAATAAATAAATCTTTAAAAAAAAAACTCTACAATGAAACTACTATATGACATATTAATACTAACCATTGAAACTCCATAGTATATGAAGTTCAGTATATTTATAGTCAATAGTCAATATCACAGTCTTTTCCTGTGGGATTCCACATGAAAGTCCAAATAAGGACATATTTTATATTTCATTTTAAGACATACAAATCATTAGATAGTTTAGATCTTTAATGCTATTATACTTGAGTTGTTGTTTTTTTTAAGATTTATTTATGCATGCATGCAAGAACAGGGGTATAAATCAGAGGTGCAGGAGTGGATGTGGTAGTGAAATGATTCACCAGAAACAGGAGGAAGCAGAACAGGCAGATTTACTGAAATACACTGATGAAAGGAGCTGTGGGGAGACAGGAGAGGTCTATTGCTCCATGTGGGTCAGCTACTGGCCAGGGATCAAACTCAGGATACAGTGGCTGCCGAAAGCTTGATAGTGCTGAAACAATCCCTGTACCACCAAGGGGGCCCTATACTGGAGTTTTGCCAAGTCACCTTTAATTCTGAGGTCTAGATAATTGTTTTTCATAGATATTTTCTTATAGCGGGCTAATGTTGCTTGGCTTTACTTTTTTATTTGAATGTGAAGCTCATAGTTCAAACTGAAGTTTCCCAAGAAAGCATTCTTGTTGTTAGAAGATGATTATTGCCTAAACAGCATTTGTACTTTACTTGACTCAGTTGTTATAAGAAAGGGAGTGGGTGGAATATGGATAGATCCAAAGGAAGTCTTTAAGGAGAAGGTTGAAATAATTTTCAGTGCGAAAAGGGGAAGTAATCACAAGGAAAATTTTGCTAGGAAAGATCAATAGCCAAAAAGTTACTCTTTGAACAATAATAATATTTTCTCACCAACAGACTGATTTTTTTTTAAAGATTTATTTATTTATTCATATAGAACTGGGGTACAGGCCAGAGATGCGGAGGGTGAGAGGATTCACCAGAGACAGAGTGGGGTGCAGAACAGGCAGATCGACGAAGTACACTGCTGAGGCAAGCAGCGGGCGGGTCAGGAGAGGTCTGCCACGCCATGTGGTCTCCTCCGGGGGCAGGCAGGAATCGAACTTATGCAGAAGTGGCTTAAGCTTCTCAGTGCAGTGCTTTAACCCGCTGCGCCACCAGGTAGGGCCAACAGACTGATTTTTATATAACTCTTATTGTTTAGTGCAACTCTTTCACACACACACATACACACAAATCCACAAAATGTCACTCCAAAGAAAAGTTTTTCTTGCTCTCTCTCTCTCCCTAATGGTTACATTCTAATCTTAAGCAATATTCTTACATAGTTGTATTAGCATAAGTGGGTGATTAATTAAAGAGAATATCTGAATTAGAGGAAACCACAAAGAGGAGAAAAAAGTTCCTTTACGTTATTTACTTCAGTAATTGTAACTGCATTTTATTGAATGCTGAGGAATCTTGGAGTTGCTTATTCTTAACTAAAGTCATGATCTAGAACACTCACATCAACTTAAATGTTGCCTTTTTTATTGAAACAAAACCCCTTCCTCTCCCTAGTTCCTGACCTTTCTGTCACTATTGTATTACCTTTTCTAAAGTTTCATTCAAATGGAATAACTCAATGTGTTTTGCCTTGAACTTCTGTCATCTATCTTCTATATCTATATCCTGAGCAAACATGAAAAATGTATTAAGGAAAACATGACTAAATAAAATAGTTAAATCTAACAGTTTTACATAATAATTTCAGGGTTCTTTCTAAATAAACATTTAACTATCACTCATAACTTTTGTTAAAACCATAAATTTAAAATAGTTTAATGTGCCATAGTTTGAGCGATGAGGTAAGGCAGCACTTAATGTTTTACACATCCATCTGTGTTGTTGCATGTGTCAGTAGTTAGAATATTAAATTTCTGACAGGTATTCCATTGTGTGGATGTACACAATTGTTTATCAATCTATTGTTTGGTGGTCAATTGAGTTGTTTTTAGAATGTTTGTCATTTATTAATGTAATGCCTGTATATTAATCCTGTGATTATATGCTTTCATTTTTCATGTACTGATTTTTTAAAATGGAATTATATGTTATGATAGGTAGATATCTAACTTTATAAGAAAAAAGTTATTTTGAAAGCGGCTAAGCCATTTTGTGCTTGTACCAATAGTAGCAAGCATTCTAGTTTCTCCACATCTTCACCAATGGCCTATATATTTCTAGAGTGCTGAATTATTTAGAAAATCAGCCACAATATTAAATTTATCTAACACTATAACCCATAAGGCACATACATAACCAAAGCACACTTTAGGAAACAAATAGCTACAAATAGGCACATTGATTTCTATTCACTGTTATCTTATATTTTGCTAAAAAGATTCATGTCTTAGCTACTAAACTACTTTACACAAACTACTAGTAACTTGACCTGTAGGTTTTTTGCTATTTACTATATTTTTAAATTTATGTTAATTGAGTGGTTTTGGTTTACAGCACTATATATGATTGAGATGCATAGGATCACTCCTCTTTAGATGGACGAAGGGACCCCTTATCCTCTACCAATGTATACCAGTTTTTAAAATCAGAGCTAATAGCTTTGGCACATGCAGAAATACCTAATTTTAGGTTGTTATATAGCTTTTATAATAAGACTATGGCTATATGGTAGAATATAGGTGATTTTACCCCAACATTAGTTAGTTGCTTAAGAACAGAAGGTGAGGGACCTCCCTAGTGGTGCAGTGGGTTGGAGCACTGCACTGTGAAGCTAAGCCAAGTCATGGCTGCTGCAGTGGAAGTTGAATCCCCCAACCGGGAGGTGACCACATGGCGCAGCAGACCTCTCCTAGCTCACCACTGCTCCTCTGGATCTGCCTGTTT
>NW_004567104.1:36876317-36969727 GCF_000260355.1 Condylura cristata
CTGCACCATCAGGGAGGGTCTGGCAGAAGAGTTTATTTTGAAAGAACACTGAAGTTATATTTGTTAAATATTTATTCATACACACAAGAACTGGGGCCCAGGTTTGAGGTGCAGGGGGTAACAGGATTCACCAGAGAAAGAATGGGGAGTAGAACAGGCTGATGTACTGAAATATAGTACTGAGGGGAGCAGGAGAGGTCTGCCACACCATGTGGGTCACCTACCTGGCTGGAGGTCAAACTCATGCTGCGGTGGCTGCAGATAGATTCATTGTGCTGTGCTTTAGCCATTGTGCCATCAGGGAGGTCCAGAACACTGAAATTATCTAAAGATATTACATTAAACCTTTTTGCTTATTCACATATGCCTTTCAGTACATTTTTCATGTTTTTTTCAGAATTTAGAAACATAAGGTTGATGATTGAAACTCAAGGGGCTAAAGATGTTAAATAAGATTGTACTAGACTAATACTGTCTAAAAGTGATGAATTAATAAGGTTAAAAATAGATAAACAATTTTCTGTATAACTTTCGAATTTATTTCATTTTTGAAAAACTTTGCATTGAACTCTGTGTTTCCTCTTAAAATTCACCAACATTATTCCTTCCATCAATGGATATTCAGGTAAAAACTGAGCTTTTTAAGAAAACCCTGTGAAGTTGCAGAAATCATTAGTGCTCTGATTTCAGATTAGCAAAGAAACATGTTCCAAGGTCACTGAATACATTTCACTATATCAAAAAATGAAAATCACACCCTGACATGGTATGATTTTAATAAAAAATGAAAATGGGATTTATGACCTCTTTTCTTTGGGCTACTAATGTTCATTGCCAAAAGATGAATCCCTTCTGTGACATTAAATGTGAGATGGGCTACAAAAAATGTTATGGACTAATTCACTTGCCAAGAAGAGAAGCAAAGTGTATATATACATGTATTTTTATACCCATCTGCTAGCATGATGAAGCCAAATATGTTTGAGGGAAGCAAATAAGGCCAAATAAGTTCATTTTTTTCCCAGTGCAATAATGGATAATGAATAAATGAGATGCAGATTTCAAAGAAGGAAAATAACAAGGTGATCAGGAAGAAGTGATAGCCATTTGAAATGTACCACTGAAAAATAGTTGAACATACTTTTCCCAAGAACCATTGATAGACCACTCTCAATCTAGAGCCACATGCTCTGAGCCTCTATAAAACACATCTAGATAACATGTTAATGACTTAATAACATACAGAATTGAGTAAAAGAAAATGAGAAATGCATAATTACATATGAAACAAGTACAAGTGTCCTGTAACATGATGTGAGTTTGGATCATCCTGCATTATTGCCTGATTAAACCTGATAAATCGGTTAGGACCTATAAGATAAAATATACTTAATACAAGTATAAAATGGCTGTCATGTTGAAAAGAGCAGATGCCCTCATTCAGAATGACATAACAGTGACAGACTCTGTCGAATGGTTGCATGCATCGATGGATGAAGCTCTTAACAAGATAGCATTTTACTAAATGTGTCTTAGAGGTGTATCTCCTCCAGCATTAATATTTTTATTTTGCCCAAGAGTGAAACATTAGTTTACAAACTCTGAAATGTCAAGATTTGCCTTATTAATTGTATTATTAAAACTGATAATGGCAAAAATAGGACTTTATGTAAAGAACTTAAGTTCTCTTTGCATTTAGAGGATAGCCTTTATTAATACAATATTTTGTTTGATCTTGCTCCATCTATCTGCTATTTAGATTATTTTTGCTATCAGTCTCTTGAAACTCTCTCTGTATGACTGCCTCTACTTTTGATCTATTTATTTTCTGACCCCCCTATATATCATACTCATTTCCACATTTTGCTAAAATGTTTCACTTTGAAGATATTAAAAATGTCATTGTCATTCTTGACTATGCAATGCTTTTCCCCCACTCATTATTTTCTTTTGGGAAGTACTTTCTAGTTTTGCTTTCTTCTCATATATAGCTGCTTCTTTCTCTTCCCTAATATTGGTCCTTCCTTCCTGATCTCCTTTTCAAAAGACTATTCTTTTCTTCTGCCTAAAACCATAAAGTTTTCCAAATCTGTTGTTCAAATATCTCTTCCTTTTATGTATGTAATCTGTTAGTACATATTACAAACATACAAATTCAAAAATTCAAATAACATCTCTATCATCTATTTTTTAAGCTAATCTCCTGTTGAGATCTTAACTGTAGTCTTCATTCACTTGCTTATTCTGTTAGCCTAAAGCATTTATTTATTTGAATTTCTATATCCCTCAAATTTAACATTTTTTCTGGAAGCAAGTTTTTATAGTAATTTTGTTACTTTGCTTATCTGAGCAGAACCTTCCTCTCCCTCTATGCTATATGTTGACTGATTTTCAATTTTCCCTCATCCCCTCTATCAAGACCCTCAGATTAGATTATGCCACTCCAGACCTTGTATGACCATTCAGACAGTTTCCCCACAGTGGCAAACTCCTGCGAAGACCTTCTTGGTCTCAGTGCCTCAGTGAACACAGTGGTTCAGCAACCATCCAGTCTGCTCTGCTGCTCCACAAATCCCCTTAACACATAACTTATGAGTAAAATTTAAGATATATGAGTTATAGTTAAAATATACATTCGGGCCCTCCCTGGTGGCGCAGAGGGTTAAAGCACAGCACTAAGAAACTACAGCCACCTCCGCATGAGTTTGATTCCAGCCGGCCCCGCAGGCGACCACATGGCGTGGCAGACCTCTCCTGACCCGCCCGCTGCTCCCCTCAGCAGTGTACTTCGTGGATCTGCCTGTTCTGCTCCCCACTCTTTCTCTGGTGAATCCTCTCACCCTCCGATTATCTGGCCTGTACCCCAGTTCTGTACGAATAAATAAATAAATCTTTAAATCTATAAATATATATACATCCGGCCTTCCGTGGTGGCGCAGCAGGTTAAAACACAGCACTGAGAATCAGCCGCTTCCACATGAGTTCCATTCCCGCCTGCCCCGGAGGCGACCACATGGCGTGGCAGACCTCTCCTGACCCGCCCGCTGCTCCCCTCAGCAGTGTACTTCGTCGATCTGCCTGTTCTGTTCCCCACTCTGTCTCTGGTGAATCCTCTCACCGCCCCTGAGCCTCTGGCCTGTATCCCAGTTCTGTATGCACAAATAAATAAATCTTTAAAAAATATATATATACATTCTACACTACTCCTATTTCCAAAGCATACATATTTTTAATGTACATTTGCAAAATATTTTCCCCCAAAAAGGTAGTTATGGACCTTAAGTCTTTTACCCTACCTAAGAATAATTTTAGAAGCTTTGATTTAAAAGATCTAATCAAGTTTGGCTTGTTTAATAGCTCCTCCTGCCCCAAGGTTTGTTCACAGCTCTCTTTTAATGTGTATGTTTGGATCCAAGAGATTCTCTCCAGGCTACAATTTGTTCTGCCTTTCATTTCCAATTGAGTTCTTACATATTATTTAGCCTTTTGTGTTTGAAAAAGGCAATAGAGCATGTTAGCAACAAAAAGAAATGCTTGAAAGTCTAACCTGGGTTTCAAGTTTAGTTCTTCTAGTGTCTAGTTTAAAACTGAATACATTAAATTTCCTAAGCTTCATTTTTCCCATCTCTGATAAGGGATATTACTTACATGTATGATCATGTGGATGAATTAAATGAAGTAATATATGACATAAAATAGGTCCTATATGAACTGCTATGAATGACCGGAATTTGTTTCACTTACTGAGCCTATATTGTATCTTCTTGCTTATTCTTCACCTTTCCAGACTTTCACTGGTCCTGACTCCAAAGAGTAAAAATATGTCTGGAAATAAGAGATTTCTAGATCCCAGTATGTTCAAACAGACAAAGAAAAACTACGTTCAAGCCGAATTCTAAATAACCAATTTGTTCAACTAAGGCAAGATTGTCCTACCTTAAATATTGAGCCCAATTAAATCCATCATTTATGGTAGGAAGAGTTATGTGATATGGGCATAACTATTTTCTGCTATACTTGTATGTATGAGACATTTGTGAAGATGTATGGCCTTTTTAGAATGGGGGAATTATGAGCTGTTTAGATGACTTAATAGATGTCCTTTATTGCTATCATTACTTGTTCAGCCTTAATTCCCCAAGAATATATCATAACTGCAGAAGTCTATCTTTACTTGTAAGGGGAGATTGAAAATTATTTCCCTTTTTCCCACATCTTTATGCATCCTATTTTTTTTTTTTTTTAAGATTTATTTACCTATTCAAACAGAGCTGGTATACAGACCAGAAGTGCAGGGGCAGTGAGAGGATTCATGAGAGACAGAGTGAGGAGCAGAACAGGCTGAATGACAAAGTATACTACTGAGGGGAGCAGCAGGCAGGTCAGGAGAGGTCTGCCGCACCATGTAGATTACCTCCTGGGCAGGGATTGAACTCATGCTGAAGTGGCTTTAGCTTCTCAATACTGTGCTTCAACCCACTGCACCACCAGGGAAGGTCCTATTTGTACATTCTTAAGATCCATCTCACTTAACAATCTGCTTATTAACACCTATTTTAAATTACTTATTATTTAATCTTTTCATTCATGTCTGTATGTAAAGGTAGGTTCATAAAACTTATACAAAATCTAACACAAATTTACTCTTATAACTTCAAGTTTTTGGGTGATTTTATTTCTATTAGATTGTCTGTTTTTTCATAATGATAGACAAAAAGCATTTTATGCATTGTAAGTTGAAGTCTGGTGTGATTTAAAAGAATGACTGCAAAGTTCATTGAGATTCCTTCATTTGGGGGTGAAAACTTGGACTTTTCTATACTTGATTCTGGTTGAATTGTCATTACTTCAATTCAAATAATATGTGTTTTCTGAACCTACGTTATAAATGATAGTGTAACTTCTGCAATATTTGCAGGATCATTTTTGTCAGAACCCTGGCCTGCCTAGTAAAAAATGGTATTACTGTCATCATTTTGTAAAAGATATCTGTGTACATAAAGGGCATTACAGCCCCAATCCAGGCACTGGATAAATGAGTAAAGGAAATTTCAGAGTATCCAGGCCCCTGCCATCTAGTTACTCTCCTCTGAGTTTTCTCAACTAAGATCCAAGACATTGAGAATACTGAACAAAAGACCTTTTATTGTCACTTCTAAACTTCTAATAGTCAAATGCACTAGTGTATTAATATGGTTGAAGTTTGACATTACATTGGGGGGAATTTGTTACACAGCCACAGGGATTCCAGGAGTGTCCTTTGTCATTTAGGTGAAATCTCTGTAGCTTGCCGCTTAATCTCTTAATGGTGGACTTAAGTGAAGAAAAGTCTAGTTCTAATCTACTTTTTCATGGTAAATGCTTTCAATATTTCTGATAAATGTTTTCCTATCCACAGTCAAGAAAATATTTTGCTTGAGAAACTTGATTATTTTATTTTTATCCATAATCCATTAAAATTGACTTTTATATGGTACAACATTCAATATTTATTTGTTTTTGCTTATAGATATCAATTTGCCTCAATACCACTTATTGATAGACTAATATTTCCCTATCTATGTTTGGATCTTTTTCTGGACTATCTATTTTGTTCCATCAGTCTTTTTATTTTATCTTATATAATACCACACCTTATTTACTATGTCATTTTAAGTTTTATATAGGCTTACATAGGTTCTGTATTATTCTTTAATTAATTGTTATTGTTGTTGTTATTTGGAAACCTTTGTATTTCCATATGAAACATTTAAACCAGTTTTTCAATTTACACACAAAGTTTTGTTGCAGTTGCAATGGATCAACTTTGTGATAATTTACATCTGTACAATGTCGGGTCTTCCATTTCATAAACAAGATTTATTTCTATATTGGGGTAATTTTATTTTTATCTCAAACTGTTGTAGTGTTTTTTCCTTTATGTAAAAGTATTAGATTTTACATTCTGAAAGAGTCTTTCAATTTCTGTTTTGATGTGCCTCATTTTCATTTCTTGTGTGTGTGTATGTTGACATTATACTCAATGGTCTTGCTAAATTTATATATTTAAAGTGGTATTAAATCACAAGATGCATTTGAATTTGCTTCATACACAATTGCATTGTCTGAAATCATGATATTTTTATTTCTTCCTTTTTAATCTTTTAAAAAACAGTTTCATCATTTTTCAGCATAGATGCAAACCTTTGTTCTAATGGTGATAGCTGCTACCCTTTCTTGTTTTCATATTTATTGAATAAAAGGGATAATGGATATTTATATTATTATAAAATACACTAATTGTTTTATATATGTTTATATATCCAGTATAAGTAACTCTAATTTATTTCCTATTTTGAGCAGTATTGTAGTTGTTTTTAGTCATACATAAAGTAGAATCTTTATTACATGCTTTTTTCCTCTCCACTATTGATGATTATATACCTTCCTCTATGCTTAACATGGTGAATTATCAAACATTTAACCAACTTCACATTCCTTTAATAAATGCAACTTGGTTATGATGTATTATTCTTTCTATATATATTGCTAGATTCTGTTTAAGACTTTAAAAATTGTATTATGTTTATGAGAGATATTGCATGTAATTTTCATATCTTGAAATAGTCTTCTTTCAAATAAGTCAATTCTGTTAGTTTTGTAGGATATACATATAAACATGTACATATATTACACATTCACCTATATGAGCTTTAACATGTATTTTTACATATTAAACTTTATTATATATAAGTTTAATATAAATTATGTGTACAAAACTAAACATTATATACTTGTATATGTTTATATGAAGAACATATGATGTTAGAATAATGCCAAGTTTATATAACAAGTTGTATAATTTATATGATGAAATCTCTGGGGACTAGAATTTACTTACAGGAACATGTTTTTGTTTTTTTACAGAATAAAATGTAAGCATGCAGGGTATATTACCTTTTTGATATCAGAACATTAAAATATAGGGCTATTCAGAATTTTCAGTTTATTTTACATATTTAAATATTTTAACAGTATTAATCTCTACAACAGTACTAAAATGAAAAGAAGGAATGTCTGTTAATACATTTAAAATGAAAGAAAAATGTCTATCCCCTCTAAACATGGTAATTGATATTTGTTGAGAGCACCAAAATGTGTTCAACTTATTTAAGTTCCAAACTGTGTACTTCCTTTACTAACACTTTTGTAGTTGAGATTACCTCCATAATCTGTGTGATAGTTTCAAGAGAAAATAACTTATTCTACCACTAAACAAACATGCTTGGTTTCTTATTTTTGTATAGTTGTCATTTTCTCCATGATTTATTTTTATTAAACCTAAAGCAGGTTTCCCTGTTTTGTTTTGTTTTTCCCCCCTATCTTTTTTTTCTGTTCCACGGCTCCATCCCGGAAGGATATCACATGATTTTCAGTGACCACATCTTTTACGCTTCTCTTGTTTGTGACAGGTTTTTGGACTTAACTTGGTTTTGGTGACTTTGATAGTTTTTGAATATCATAGGTTAGATCTTTCCGAGAATTTCCCTCATGGCTAAATGTTTATGGTTTCCACTTGACCAACTTGGGATTATGTGTTGTAGGGAAGAAGACCACAGAGCCAAAATGCTATTCTCGTTACATCCTGTGAAAGTGCAAATTATCAGTATTTTCCTTTTCTTTGTTTGCTTTTTTAAGATTTACTTATTTATGCATACAGAACTAGGGTATATGCATACTTATTTATGCATATAGAACTGTGGTGAAAGGATTCACCAGAGAGAGACAGAGTAGGGAGCAGAACAGGGAGATGTACTGAAATACACTGCTGAGGGGAACAGTGAGCTGGTCAGGAGAGGTCTGCCACTTCTTGTGGGTCACCCAACTGACCGGGGATCAAATGTGTGCTGCAGTGGCTGTGATAGCTTCATAGTGCTGAGATTTTACTTGTGCCACAAATTAACCTTGGCCATTTAGTTTATAGCAGAGTTTGTCAAATCCCTTGGTAAAGTCACTTTTATTCATCCTTTACTTACTTTTTGCAAAAAAGTGGCAATGCACAGCCATACATAAAAAGGTATACTCTTTATGGACAGAGTATCCACAGAAGTTGCATTTTCCTTTGTGTATGTTTGTCAATTCTATCTGTGTAAACATTGCTTTATACAAGAATGAACTCATGCATATTTATTTTATATTTTGTTTATAATATAATAATATTTATTTCATTTATTGTTCAAATTGTTCATTTTGACTATTGGTAACAATTTCAGTGGATCCTGTATCTCTTCGATATAGTAATATCATCATTTTTGGTGATCTGTGTCCTAAATTTTTCTTATTTTTCTGTACTACAACATACTTCAGGCTCATTTTAAGATTTCCTACCCCTAAAATCAATATTTTTCCAAGGAATGCAATTATGTTTTTGAACCAGGTGTTAATATTGGAAACCAAGATTTGTGAGTCAGGTGTGTTCTCTGGTATGCTACTTATAAGTTAAGTTTCCCTAGGAATTTTGCATTTTAACGATTTATCAAATTATTGACATAAATTTGTAATATATTTATAAGTTCTCTGTTAATTTTTTTCCTAGAGACTTAACACCACTGGATGTACAGTGAAGGGGATTATTTTCTCAATACTTTCTTTTCTAGTTTATTGTTTGTATGTAGAAATACAACTTTTTTGGTAAATTTTATTTTGGTGAACTGTCACATTACTGCATTGACGTATTATTTGCAACAGTTTTATAATGTAGTATTTAGGGCTTTCTACATATATATTATCATATCATCTGAAATAGTGATATTTTTGCTCTTATTCCTCAATTAGGATTTCATTCATAGCTTTCTCTTGCTCGATTTTTCTTGCTAAGACTTACAATACTGTATTAATAATGAGAGTACACATCTTTGTCTTATACCTGATCTTAGAGGAAATGCTTTCAGTTTGCAATATATGTTAACTGTGGTTTTAACACATAAATAACTTTTATTTTGTTTAGATATGTTCCTACTACCCCCATTCATTTATCTTAAATGAATGTTGTATCTTATGAAATGCTGTTAATCCTTTTAATGTATTATTGAATTAGGTTTGTTGTGATAATTTGAAGGATTTTTGCATTTATGATCAGCTCTTTGGAGGTCATCAGTAATGTTGGTCTTGTAAAATATATTTGGAGCATTCCCTCTTTCTCAACATTTTTGAAAAATTAGAGATAGGTAAGTTCATCTTTGAAGTTTTGGTAGTGCTCACTAATGAAACTGATTCTGGGCTTTTGTTTTGACTAACCTCTGTAGGGAATTGTTTAAAATACATTTTAAACTTGCTATAGAAATTATAAAATAGAATGAATAACAAAATGAGAAATAAAAAAATGCTATATCGTGGTTATTGCATGCTGTAATGTAAAATTATATTATAGAAAGTGATAGGAGACCAAGGAATATTGGGTAATTAGAGACAATTATTGTACATTTATTTCCATTGGTGACATATATGTGTGTATGTGCACATGTGTATGTGTGTTTATATGTGTGTATGTATATATATGCAATTTTACATAACTCACTATTAAAGTTTTGCTTATGCATTTATTGTGACTCACATCAATAAACATTATTGCAACATAGAAATGAAACACCGCTTTAAATTGATATGAGAACTAATACCGCGTGAGAACAAAATCACAGATTTTGTTATTCTATTTTAACTAGCCTAGTAATCATTGGAGTATATGTCAGTATTCTCAAATATAGATGAGACTAAGTTATAAGTGTTTATATCTTATATGAAGTAATATAGTTATTAAATGGCAGAGTTGGGATTTTAATTTAAGCTTTTGTTTACAGAAATTTTACTTCTCACTTATATCACTAAAAGAGAAGAGGATAACACACAATCTGATTTATTAGCGAAATAATTCAAATAGCAGAAAACAAACCTAAAGAGGATTGACATTCTCAATCCACTTCTATTTCCTTCCTTGTTACATGTTTTATCCCTATCATAAAATGATGATATGTAGAATCATGCTTGGATATAAACTTACATTTATTTGTCAAAAATTTAACATTATAGTCATTAATGTTAATAATACTAGGAATGTTTAAGATTTGTTAATTGCAAAAGATATATACTTGCAGCTTCTAAATTGCTATTCTTGTATCATGCTGTAAACTATTATCCAAAATAATCAATATAGTTATTTAATTAAAAATATAAGATATTCCCAAGAATGGGTATATAACAGACAGCCTTTAAATATCTTTGCTTCTCCAATAAATGATATGGAAGCTACATCCTACAATTTTTTGATACAAACAAATGGTGTACTGAATATAAAGTGAGAAAGTGTAAAAGCAACTTAGAAGCACAAGGTCACAAGGGAGTTGTGTTTTTACATTTATTTTGTAGCTTTTCTTCTAATATTCATGAAACTCTAAGTATATAATTTTACATTATGAGATACAATAATCACAATATAGATTTTTTTCTTTATTTCCCATTTGGTCCCTTGTTGCAAGTTTAGTCAAATTTGTATCAGTAAATTCACTACTTACAGGATATAGAAAAGGGAAAAAGAAAGAAATGGAGATAACATTTTATATTTTTTAAAAAGATTTATTTATTCATGTATACAGAGTTTGGGTACAGGCCAGAGGTGCAGGGGCAGTGAGAGTATTAACCAGAGACAGAGTGGGGAGCAGAACA
This sequence comes from Condylura cristata, assembly GCF_000260355.1. NCBI lineage: Eukaryota > Metazoa > Chordata > Mammalia > Eulipotyphla > Talpidae > Condylura > Condylura cristata. The sequence goes on from NW_004567104.1 coordinate 36,887,016, forward strand.
GGCAGGTAGATGGAGTACATTGTTGAGGGGAGCAGCAGACAGGTCTGGAGATATCTGCCCTTCCATGTGGATCACCTCAGGGGCAGGCGGGGTTCAAACTCATGTGGAAATGACTTTAGCTTCTTAGTGCTGTGTTTTACCCGCTGTGCCACCAGGGCCCAACCACATTTTATAATTCTTTTGGTGACTATTAACTCCAATCTTGATAGGAGATGCCATTTAAACTTTAAGGTCTATGTAGAATAAATTGCTTCATAGCTGATATAATAATTAACATTTTTGTAATTTGAAAAATCACAGGTTAGAAAGGTTTTTAAAGGCAGAAACACAAGGATACACCTTAAATGATGAGCAAAAATAACTGAGTAACAGAAGAAAGGAAAAATGTAAGAAGGGGGGTGGAGAGAAGAAACAAGGATGAAGGTGGTGGAGCCCACTCTTCTGAGAATCACCTTGACCTCTTGGTGTTTATAAATTACATAGAAGATTTTAAATATTATTAGGCTTTATGTAAGTATTGGTTTATTGTAATGCATATTAAATCCAAATACTGTTATTACTGATTGGCATAAAAAAGTGCTGGTGGTAGAGTTTTAAGAAAAAAATAAAAGGTAGTAGAAATGTAATAAGAGGAACATGAAGTAGAATGTGAAGTCATCTGTTAAAACCATGAGATGAAGTTCGTAGGCAAGAAGGGGAGAGAAAAACAAATGAAATAATTTAAATTTGATATAGAAATTAGAGTCCAGTCAGCTGCAGTCTTGCCCATTTGCAGGACAACAAGAATGGGGGGTGGGGAGCAATGTAAACAATGCAGCTGGTGAATGAGAGTGTGTGTGAGGTTCAGAAGGAGGCAGGGTTGCAAGTCAGGAAAAGGAAAATAAAGATGAAAAGCCTTGCTAAAATTTGAGTAAACAGTAAATAACACTTAAACCTATGATGTTCTGAATAACAGCTAACTTCAAGTTTAAGTGTATAGGAAAGAACCAAAGAATTTAACTTTCTCCTCAGGTTACTTACTGTTTGTTTTCAATCTACTCATCTTTCACTTGAAGAACCTCAGACAGGAGATTCCTTTTGAAACCATATAGTGTGTGAGAAACCTCTGCAGTCAGAAAAGAGGGAAGAGAACAGTATTTGTTTAAATGTACCTCTAATGGCATTCAGAACAATTTCTATATTCAAAATGACAAAGCCACAAGAACAACTTAAGACTAAAAGCTCAAGCAGTTGGAAAAGACAGCATAAAAATGCTGATACCGCTTGAGTGTCTAATTACTGAGTGATTCAGGTACTTCAGGAATAATAGGCAGTGTTTCCCATGTTTCTTCTAAAAGTAGTTTTTAACAGAAACATGAAATTTCAGTACTATGATATTTAAATCATCTGTTGACTTTTCACTTCTATGTACTTAACAGTTACAGCCTCTATCTCCACACACCATAATCAATAACTTGGCAGAGAGAATTTTTGTCCTTTAAGATAAGTTCCTGTGTTGGAATAATGAGAGATGTGTTGTGAGGGTGGTGTTCATGTGTGCATTTGTGCATTCTGCTAGCCAACTTGGAGACTGTATCTGTGGCATTTCATTTTCTTATTTTTCAAAGTTGCCTTTATGCAGGCAAAAGCTGAAGTTCTTTTATGCTGGTGTTGTTTTCAATGAATTAGAAGAATCTGTCACCCCTTTGTCCATTGTAATGTTTCTCACTCTTATTCCCTAGAGATTAATGGGGGCAGATCTGCAAACACAGATGATTCTGCAGCAGGGATGCCAGATTCATTTTCAGGATTCGTTTTTTGAGTGAGCATATTGGTTATACCTGCTGCTTGGTGTTACAGTCATTATTGAATTTAGCAGATGGAAGGGGAGAGATTTAAACTTGGGAACACAGATGGAGAGCAGACTTCAGAGAGAAGATTATTCTAGAGTTTAGTGAAAGGTTGTTTCACTCCATAACAAACCCTTAGAACTAGAATGATTAAGTCTCTATAGCTAGACACACAGACAATTAGAGACAGTAAGCCACACAAAAAATATCTTGACCAATAGTTTTCACTTATCTATCAAGAAATAATCAAATTTAACTAACTGAAGGTTAACATTAAAAAAAGAAAAGTCTTTTAAAGATTCCTCTTTAAATCTTCTCCTTGGCAATCATGACACAAATAAGAAAGGGTATTTGCATTTTTATAGCTAATGGAGTTTTAGAAGAACACTGAAACATGGAAAATGGCATCTCTTAAAGGCCTTCTATTTTACTATTACCTTAGGAGATTCATCTCTATTTATAATATAACTAAAAGTCCAGCAGATTCAGAAAACTAATCCCATAGGAAATAACTCACATTAATGATACTCAAAACAGAATAAGAGATGATGAGTGCCAATTTAGTAATTTTTCTTTGAGAATTATAACTGTGTAATAGGAATTGAAACATTAAAATAAGTAATCTATTTGTAGGGTGAATAATGTGGAGAAACAAATCATAACCGAATTATTGCAAATGCAGGATTATTTTTTTCACAGACAAATTCTATCCCTGAGAAAAATCTCCTAGAAATTTGTGGAGTAAACCCCATAGTTATTTCTATAATAAGATGACCTTGCTGATGGATCTGAATTGTGAAATTCCTTTAACTAGGGAGCACAGTACTCATGCTGTTAGCTGATTCTGGAGCCAGACTGTCTGGCTGTGCATCAAGCTATCATTCACTAGTTGTGTGACCTCAGGCAAGTTATTTAACCTATCCATACCTCAGTTATAGTTATTGCATTTGTAAACTGAGCATGATGTATATAATGCATATATATGTATAATCTAAGTACATGCTAGTGTATATGTACATGCATGTATACACACACACACTACATTTATTATCTACATTTAAGTTGAAAAGCTTTACTCCATTATTTTATTTGCTAAGACACTGGTAAAAACCTCTTTGAAGCCAGTTTTCATATCTCTAAATAATAATGTGAGCAAGAGTATTTACTTTAGAGGATTGATTTGAACATTAAATGACTTGTCCATTAAGAAAGAGCCTGACACATGATAAATGTCCAACTGAGTAATCATCATTGTTTTCCCTTTGAACTTTACTTAGAAATACTATGTCAAAATTTGCCTCCCCAGTTCTTTTTTAGATTGTACCCATCAATTCTAATTATTTTGTTTCTAGGAGACAACTTGTAGACCTTGAAGACAGTTGGATTCAAATTTTCTTTTTTTTTTTTATTGCTTGACTCTATTTTATTTGTTTATTAGAGAGCTTTAGTTGTATCTATACATGCTACTGTATTAAGCTTTTTACATCTTCCACCTCATTTTGTTATCACATCTCTGTGATGTAGGTACTTGTTAACTGATATGAACTTTAAAGATTAGAGAAGATAAAGACCATGATCCAACTCTATCAGCCAGAATTCAAGCCTAAGACTTCTAGACCCACTGGCCATTTTGTTTTTACTTACTATACTATGGAAACACATCACAGCTCAGGATTTCTCATGTGCTGACAAGAGCTACAAGGACTAAAAATTACTCCAAAATGTAAAAGAATTAAGGACCTTGGTAATGCATGTGAATCAAGAAATTGTAGATAAAATAAACTTCATCAAATTAAAGCAACTTAATATACAGTTCAAGTAAATATACAGTTTGGATTGAAAAATAATTTAGAAATCCAGTTATACTGCTAGCTAGCATTATAAATGTTAAAATCTAACATGGAGTTAGCACAGATTATCAAAATATGGTCTATTTATAAAACAGTACACTACTCATAGCAGACCTAAATAGCTTTATAAACTATAGACAAATTATTTTTGTTTGCATAAGAAATAATCATATTCTTGGTACTAGTGGCACTGTTTTTTTTTGTTTGTTTGTTTTGTTTTAAGATTTATTTATTTAATCATACAGAACTGGGCACAGGCCAGAGGTACAGGGGCTGGCGAGAGGATTTGGCAGAAACAGAATGGGGATCAGAACAGGCAAATAGACAAAGTACACTGCTGAGGGGAGCAGCGGGCGTATCAGGGGAGATCTGCTGTGCCATGTGCATCACCTCCAGGGCAGACAGGGATTGAACTCACACTGAAGTGGCTTTAGCTTCTTAATGTTGTGCTTTAACCCACTGTGCCACCAGGGAGGGCCCACTAATGGTAGTTTTAATTCAATATAAAAAGTAAAAATATCTTGCATTATTACAGATTTTGAGTTAGTCCAGCCAATTCAAGTCAAAATATATTTAAGGAGTCCTATTACATATTAGGCATCATGCGTGGATTAAAAATAGTTTTTTTGATCCATTAATGTAAGGAACATGTAAAAGAAAAAGAAAACATTTAATATTATTAGCTTTGTTTTACAAAAAAACATTAAAGTTCTAATTATGAACTTTTCACATTTAAATATAAAACCATTTTATATCAAATATTTTTTACACATGTACATATTTTATTTTACCACCTCCTAAGGTGAAAACAACCAAATATAAAGGAGCTTAAGGAAGGAAGAAGGGGCATGGGATGAAGCATACATTATTGCAACCCATGACAGGTTAGTCACTGACTGTCTATGGTTAAGAAAAGACACAAATGTATTATGTTTACTAATATACTGCTAACAATGGCCAATTTCATTCAACCAATAGTAACCAGCCTGCAAAAAATAACTGAATATTTCATAAATGACTTTCAGGAGCCATTTCAAGTAAGAGCAGGTGCCTTATACCACTACTGCTATTCTGCTATTTTTTGAGGGGAAGAACCGGCCATCATGACATGGTTTATCCCATGTCCTATAAAATGCAGAGGATGGAGTTTGGATGAACCATGCACAGTCTTGCAGCTCTCCAAGGATGATATAGTGCCGAAGGTAGATTAGGCACAGTGAATATTTCCTAATGAATTTTGCTCACCCCATGCCCTCCGCCCCCTATAGCAGAGAATTCTCATCGCAGTCCTCTCAGGGAGAGATCTAAACACAGAGCCTTCATTCTTGGATGTCTGATATTTAAGTGAATCTTGATAATTCTAGCTACTTCCAACCACATATTTTCACTGAAGACACTTTGATTTAGTTACCCACCTTATATGGTAAGAATAATGACAAATTCTACAGATGAAGAGTTGAAAGTTATCAAGATTGAATACCATGACTCAGTCAGCTGAAATGAAAGACAGGAAGAGTAGATTGTGGTAGGATTAGGCATTGAGGAAATTTGCTCAATGGAAACAAGGCTATGGAAACAGTGAATCTAGCCCAGTCTCTGCAGGAAGGCACTGCATTGCTTCATTTAATTCCTGCCTTGTTCTCCCTTATCTACTACTATACTTTCCCACGCTATAGATAAAATGACCTACTTTTCACTCACTTTATCACAATTAGCTTTTCTCTCTTTAAAAAAATTCTAAAATATTGGGCTTTTCCTGGTGGCACAATGGATAAAGGCGCAGCACTACAAGCTAGCCGCATCTGCTTCAGTGAGAATTCAATCCCCCACACAGGAGGTGACCCACAAGGCATGGCAGACCTCTCCTGCCCTGCCCACTGCTCCCCTCAGCAGGGTACTTCATGGAACTACTTATTTTTGTTCCCCTTTCTGTCTCTAGTGAATCCTCTCACCACCCCTGCACCTCTGACCTACACCCCAGTTCTGTATGCATGCATAAATAAATCTTTGTAAAAAATATTTCAAAAACTAATTTTCAGAGTCAACAATATATTTTCTTTCATGGATAGGCTCAAATTTTACTGTGAAGTCTTTTAAAATCTTAAAATGGTTAGGTTAAGGTATAGCTTGGTCATGGCCATTCAGTTTTACGAAATACTTAGCTTGCCAATCTTGAATGAAAAGTGTTGTAATAGTTATCCAATAAAAAATAACTTTATTGGCATCCAAATATGTGGTTATTAGTTTCAGAATTTAGAACTAGAAGAGAAACTTGGCATGTTTTTCATTTCTCCCGTTTTACACAGCAAGTTTAAGGGAAATGTCAAGTCCATTTCAGAATAAAATTTTGTAAGTAGTGCACTTAGAATCCTTTCTGTAGTTGAAACAATATCAGTACTCTGGTCTACATATCATTCCACACTGAACACCTATGAAACAGAGCATGAAATTTGTTTAATTAATGTCTTCTTTGTCCAGCTGGAAGCAAAATGATTTTTAACTTTCAACCAGAGATCTGTTAATTATGCTCTCACCTGCTGGTAGAATTGCGCTAAGTACTAGTTAGACTGAGGGGGGTATGAGTCTCAGATTTGAGTCTCCTCCATGTCCAGACCTGTACAGTGCAGCACCCTCTTCAGGGCGGCACCCACTGAGGTCCCTCCGTGTTCACATATTTGGTTTCCAACCTAATCCCCTGACTCTTCCATGGGCTGCACTTGGCCATAGGCAAGAACAGTTTCACTCCCAAGACTTAAAGCAGGGTCTGAAAAATTACCAGTAGCTGTTACAGTCAGACAGAAAGCAGTGCTTTCTCCCCCCACCTTCAGCTTCAAAATTCTATTCAGCCATCACAGAACTTATTGAAGATGGGCAGAAGAAAAGGGAAACTTGACAGAAACTAAATCAAAGAAGCAAAAAGGCCTGAATCCCGCAGCGACCCCCGATAGGGGGATAACCAAAGATAGCGAGCTCCCTTGAAAAACAGGCAATGGGACTAATGGTTTAACGCTATGAACTCTCAGCCCGTGGATGAGGATCAAGCTGATTCATAAAGTGCATTCTGTTCCGTTTGCTGTCCTGTTGTTTCTCAAATGAACTTCCCTGGCAAGAACTGAGGCTGGGAAGGGAGGCCACATGTAAACACGAGGCGGGGCCAGCAGAATAAGCCTGCGTGTGAGCAGCTGCAAACAATTCATTTTAATTCCAAGTCAGTGTTTAAGGACCCTGGTGTTACAGTTAGGGAGGTAGAAAGGGAGGTTGAAGTAAAAGTGGAATTGGATTTGGCAGGCATGTATTTTCCTACGGACTTTGCTCAGTTCTTCTAATCATAGTTATTATGAATGTTTCTCTCCAATTTATTCCTCATGTCACTTTGTGCTTTCATGTTCTCCCCACCATCTGCTAGTCAAGGGGATGAAGAGCACTTTTTGATTCTGCAAATAATAAGGTGGAAAGGTGATTACTCTTAAGCCACATAAACAGCGTACAAATATCCCTGCACCACAGGACTAAACAATTTTGGACATTTGACAAAAGTCAGAATTATCAGAGGTGTGCGAGGACCTTGCTCATAATCATGTAATTTTCCAAACAGAAGTGTCTGAGAGAATCGCAGAATCATCTCCAATTGTGACTTTGGGCACCTGCCTCTTCTCTCTGGGCCTCAGTTTCTCCTTCAGCAATTCAGGAAAAATTCCTGAGGTCCTTGCTTGGTAGGTCATTATTAATTATTCTCACAGTTAAATTGTTACAAAATCATCTTTACAATAATGCTTCAAATGCAGGTGAAGTACAGGATTGCAAAAGAAAAGGATATTTGATTAGTTTAATTCCATTTTGACCTTTTTTTCCCTGAAACTTCTGCTCTTATCCTGCCTGTCAATTCTCTAATCCTCACCTCCTTCCTTGCTTGAGTCATATACTCACTGCTCATAGCCTGGTCTTCTGTTCCCTACCATTTTTAACCTTTGGAAGCTTATGTGTGTGTTTGGTTGGGGCATAGATTATAATAAAATTAAAACTAAAGAAGCTAGAAGAACCGTTTTTGTCTTCTAGCCTCTGAAAACTTTGCTTTAGCTAAGATATTAATGTGCAGTACTAATATGGATGAGTTTTTAAAGCTTTGAAAATAGTTTCCCCAGTGCTAAGGGTATTAACTCTGGTATTCTGGCCAAAGTCCAAATGAGTAATTACATTCTTCCCTAGAAATCGTTCCTGTAGCTTTAATTGGAGATGGCATTCTTTATTTCTTTACCTCAACTGGTGTCTATTGTTCTTGAGCATCTGTTAAAACTTTGCTGCATTTCACTCCAGTGGAGAATTCTTTGCAGCAGCTACCTCCTCTTAAATGGCCTCTTTAAATACACGCCATTTGCAGTTTGTGTGTGTGGGAGTGAGCAGGTGTAAGTAGACTTAAATATGATGATTTATAAAGTAACTTTGGATCCTGAATGGAAAGGGCAATTTAGACCTGGGTTATCAGCATTATGTGAAAAAACATGCTTCTCTAAACCAGTTACTAATTACACAATTACCTTTGGTGACACAAATAAAAAATGATGTGATGCTTCTCAGCAAATTCTACTTTTAAGTAAATAATTCTTGGTGACAGATGATTAATTATATTAAGTAGTCTTTACTAGATGCAATTTAGAGTAAGTCATTTTCTTAAAAAAAAACACTCAAAAAACTAAACAAACTGATAAAGTAATTGTAATCTGTAATAAATTTATATCCCTAGAAGAAACGTTTTATATAGGGCAAAGAAAATTACTTGATCATTTTTTTAAAGAGTATTATTGTACATTAGCTGCATAAGAAAACTGTTATTATATTAATGGACTCAAACTGTCTAACATTGAAATTATATTTCTCTGGATTTGTGTATATATATATATATATATGTATGTATGTATGTATGTATGTATGTATATATATTCTGGATATGGATAATTTGGATACTTATATAAATTCTACTTCAAAGTTGCCCCTAAGAGTCAAACAGAAGAACATTCTATTATCACAAACAAAATCCTTCCTGTCACAATTAAAATCAATCTAAAATTCTGCAGTTTTGGGGTTCTGAATTTTTACAGTGATGTTCCCGATCAGAAACCTATTTATTAGTTCATTCAAGTTACAAACTCTCCTGCAGAAAGTGAGGCTACAGTAGACACTATGGAGCCTGTTGTTGACTTTGCTAGGTATGGGGGACTTAGGCTATGATTTTTCTCCCTCCTGGCTCCTGATTAATAATGGATATAGGTAAAACAAATCACTAGCTCCCCTCTCTCTAATGGGAGACAGGAATATTGTTGCTTAGTTTGTTGTGCAAAAAGGAGGTAGTATAATAAAATGGAAAGAGTTTAATCTGGCTTTAAAGGGAATTTAAAGGTGCCCTGCAGGATCATGGTTCCCTGGCAGAATGAGCAATGTGTATACCTTAGTGAGCCCCATCTTAATTGCACAGTCTGCTGAAGTAAATCTAAAGATTATCATGTTCATAGTTTGTGAAGACTAACAAGGAGTCTGTGGCTTTCTTTTTCTAAAAACGAATGATGCCGAACTGATCTTTCCAGTCAATATGTAACACAAAATGATGAATTGTTCTATGATGACCAGGACTGATTATTAAAACAGCTGAAGTTAATAGATTAGTTATGTCCCAACCTAATGTGTTCTTCAACAAGGGGCCTAATATATCCAAAGCATTGTGAACATTCATAATACTATTTTATAGTTAAAATTAAAAATCTGAGCAGCCAGTGGGACATAGGGATAGGAGATTATATCTTTGGTAAAATTAGTTGCATCTTCACTTGGCACCTAGCCAATATAAATTTGATTCAGCTGTTCCTCCATTGACTTTATCCAAGATCTCAAGGAATTCAATACCCTGGCCTATAACATCAAAAAAAAATTGCATTTGCATAATATTTTCAGAGATGCTGAACTCATCCTGAGCCTGAAGGGATATAGATGTTCTTTGCATATTTTATGTTGCTTTCATTTTCCAACAAAGACTTGGTCTAACTTGCAAGATGGAAATGGATGTGCAGTAGATGTTTGTCATGGGCAGTTAGCAGGTGTCTCTGTGATGAATGAAATAGGAAAATCTTGAATGTAGCGTTTCTTATTTGAATTTGAGTGATCTTGATAATCATCAGTGTTTGAACTGCAGAAGGAACTTTCTTTTCTTTGCTTGCATTCCTTCTAGACCATTTGACTTACTCTGTATAAGTACAGATAATCTCATATAAAGTGACTCTTCACATTTCATACATAGGTTTATTTCAGATTTCTTTTATACTTGATATGATGGTTAGTAGTTCAACCAAAAATAAGTTTCTCCTCTAGTCTGCTAATATTCCAGTCATGTCCTTAATACTGATTTATTGACTTATTCCTATAAGAAACATTCATTCTATACTTGATGAATACCAGAAATTAAAGATGCCAAATAAATAAAGCATAATGCCTATTTTCAATTGTATTTCTGTCCCCATTGTTCTTGATATTGATAATTTATAAGGTCATCCCTTAAAAAACAAAGAAGTGCACATTTCCTGGGAGATATTAAAGTAATTCAATTAGCAATGTTTTTTAATGAATTATTTTTAAGCTAGAACTCACGTATAGCATTGGGGTAATTTATCTTTAAATGAAATGTAAATTGTAAAGCAAGGTAATCTCTTACAGTTATCCTACTATTTCCCACTGAACTAAACCAAGAAAGTGGTATCAGAATAGGGAGAAGAAAGTGGGTGATTTCTTAGACAAGTGCATGAGGTAAGGAAGGAATTTGGTACAACAAACAAGGTTTCTTTGTAGTCCTCAGAGTACCATTAAATAAAGTATGTAGCTCACAAACATAAGCATGTCTGGGTGTGTTAGGGGGCAAGCATTCTATAATGTAATATTCTCAAGGTCAGGGACCTTTTCTTTTATTTATTTTATTCTAGCCATTGCATGATACCCACAAGATATATTAATAATTAATTGCTGAGTGGAATAAAGAAGCACAGCTGAGCCATTAGCATTTTACTGAGGGACACAGTGAAACATAGGAAATAGTTAAGAGAACCACATGTATATTTGCATTAAATATGCATTACATTTGCATACAATTTGAGTAAATCTGTCAAAATAGTTTCATATTTCATATACAGTTTAAATATTCAAAGTCTGTTATTGATGTATTTTAAAAGAAACGATAGCCACATTTTACAAAGCATCCCAAACAAACTAAGGACAAGAAGGGGCAAACCTATTACCTGTTTATTCATATCCAAATGTCCCCAAAGGCCTATTTACTCTTTATCCCAAAGGCTGTTTATTATACTTTGCATTAGCATTGGTTGGCATTTAACAATGATCTAGCAAATCTATGTGTGGCTTGCCTCAGACAACCTCCTTTATGTAAAAGGAGCAGTTTGTAAAGTTTACTGGCGATATAATCATGCAAGGGCTAGGAAGAAAGCATTGTTAGTAAGGAAAACATAGGATTGTGCCATATGCTCAAGTTATGGACATCTGGATTCTTCCATTATTATTTGAATAGCCCTAGAGAGAACTCAACAGCTACTGGGAGGCTGCATTGCACTGAGTGAAAGGTAACATTGTTGGGTGCTTCCTGGAGACCAAACCTGCTGGTACTAGCTTGACCATGATAGATTCACCCAAAGAGCTTACCAAGGACAGGTTTGCAGTCCCCTTCCCTGGAAATTCTCTCTCAATATAGTGGAGGTATGGTTTCATCATATGGGGTTAAGCTCCTCAGATAAATTAAATGAAATAGTGAGACTTAATTATTCTTTGTGATTCTTCTGAAAATCTGCTTCTAATGGAGTAGCACAAAGACATGGTGCTTCATGGATCCTGAGAAAGACTGGTACCCAAACACATAAAAAAAAAAAAAAAATACTCGTTTTCACACAGTGTTTGGCATTTGGAGATGGGTCATCCAAAATCCAGAACATTCTTCATCAGACCAAGGTAACACAAGCTAGAACATTTGAAATGTTGTGCCAACATTGGAACTTATATTTAACTAGCCCATCATATATAAAATACCTACACTTATATTATATACTTATATCCTATTCAAGCCTTTTTTAAATAACTGACAATTTTTTTTCAATTTCTTTCCATTTCTCTCTTCTTGCCATTTCCTTTCTTCTGTCGAAATCATGGTTTTTAAACAAAGATTTATTTTTATTTATTTATGCATACAAGAACTGCAGTGTAGGCCAGAGTTATAGGGGATGAAAGGATTCACCTGAGACAGACTGAAGAACAGAAGAGGCAGACCAGCTGAAGTACAAGGGGAGCAGTGAGAAAACAGAATAGGACTGCTGTGCTATGTTGGTCAGCCCTGGACAGAGATCAAACTTCTGCTGCATTGACTACTGATAGCTTCATAGTGTGGGCAATTAACCCCTTATACAACCAAGGAGAGCCCCTAAACATTGTGTTCAGATCCCCACCTATATCCATAAAAAAAAAATATTAAATTTTATGTCCAGGAGTTGTTATATCAGAGGCTGTATGCTTATTAGTAATTGCCCTAACTACTGCAAAGTTGCTATACTGAATTTTTTGCTGGGATTTCATCCTATTCATAAACCAAATTTAGGAAAAAATATTATCCTTATAATATAAATTTATGCTACATTTTATTTAAGATTTATTTATGCATATAAAAACTGGGGTACAGGCCAGAAATGCATGGGGTAAGAGGATTCACTAGAGGTGGAGTGGGGAGCAGAACAGGCAGAGTGTGAGGCAGAACTGCCGAGGGGAGCAGGAGGCAAGACAACAGAGGTTTGCTGTGCCATATGGATTAGGGCTCTGCCTGGAGATCAAGCTCATTTGCAGTGGCTGGTGGTAGCTTGACAGTGCTGAGACATTAACCCCTGTGTCACCAGGGAGGTCTTGTATTTAATTTTATTATGTTTTCAATCATTTGGTTTCTATTTTATGTTTTTTTTTTAAAGATTTATTTATTCGTGCACACTGAACTGGGGTGCAGACCAGAGGCTCAGGGGTGGTGAGAGGCTTCACCAGAGACAGAGCGGGGAACAGAACAGACAGATGGACGAAGTACACTGCTGAGGGGAGCAGCGGGCGGGTCAGGAAAGGTCTGCCACGCCATGTGGTCACCTCCAGGGCAGGCGGGAATCGAACTCACGTGGAAGCGGCTCCAGATTCTCAGTGCTGTGCTTTAACCTGCTGTGCCACCAGGGAGGGCCTCTATTTTATGTTTTTAAGGAAAGTTTTAAAATAAATTCAATCTTTATATATTACTAATTTTACAATATTCAGCATAGTTTCTAACTTTTGGGAATATAATATGCTTTATACTAAGCATGTTCTCTATTCCCAATTTAATTGATTAATTTTTAAAATATTATTTATGTGATTATTTCCTTTGTCTGTTAATAAATTGAATTATACTACTACCTGGGATGTTTCAGATTATCATTAATTTGGGAGATAAACACTTTCTGATCCAAAATTTTATAAATTTAAGAATTATAAATTTCTTGTAATTGTAGAAGATATCAGGATTCATCTGAAAATCACCTTAACCTGCTTTTTGTTTAGTGTATGAAGAAGAAGTATTTTTATTGTCATGGTGTATAATTATCTAATACAAAGATTCTGTTTCTTCTTTCTCTAACTGAGAAATTTTCTGTTTTCGTGGCATTTATACATTTTGTTTAGATTTTGAAAATAATGAATATAAGTAGTCCACTGGCCCTCCCTGGTGGCACAATGGGTTAGACTCAGCACTGCAAGTAGCCGCAGCTGCTTCAGTGAGAGTTTGATCCCCGCCCAGGAGGTGACCCACATGGCAAGGCGGACCTCTCCTGGTCTGCCCGCTGCTCCCCTCAGCAGAGTACTTCATCAATCTGCCTGTTCTGCTCCCCACTCTGATTCTGGTGAATCCTCTCACCGCCTCTGCACCTCCCGCTTGTACACCAGTTCTGTATGCATAAATAAAATATATCTTTAAAATAAATAAATAGTGAACTATACACAATTTATTAATTTCCTCATTCTCTGTTGTTTTTTTTTTCTCACTTTCCATCAGTGGCATATACTCTCTCTCTCATGCTCTCATCCTCTGTCTTTCTTTTTCTCTCTCCTTATTGGTGAAACATCAAAAACTAGGTTTTTGTTCTTAATTGTTAAATATATTTCTACTTTGATAATTTGTGATCTGATCTGGTACTTTTTCCCTCTACTTTTATACTTTGTATTTGTCAAATTCCTGACTTTAAATGTTTACCTCATTTGTTTTTTAATATTCTTTATTTGCTAAAAGAGAGAAAGAGAGAGAAAGCACCTGAAGCTATGAACTCCTTTCTATTACAAGTCAGAGATTTGTGAGTGAAATTTGCAAATGAAATGCCACTTAAGTAGTTTCTCTCTTGTCGTGTTTTCTCTTCAGCCAATGTTTGCAGATATGTTCTTGTATCTTGGCAAATTGTGTTATTTAGCTCTTTTTATATTTTCTGATTATAGTGTATTGTTATTAAAGAGTATATTCTGAATGATTACGACTCTTTGAAAGTTATGATGTCTTTGCTTACATATGTACGTAAAATAAATACATATTTTGGCCCTTCCTTGGTGGCACAGCGGGTTGGAGTGCTGCCGTGCAAAACTAAGTGGAACTGTGGCAGCTTCAGTGTGAGTTCGATCCCGCCAGGGAGATGATCCACATAGCAGGGCAAACCTCTGCTGCTCCCCTCAGCAGTGTACTTTGTCCATTTCCCTGTTCTGCTCATCACTCTGTTTCTGGTGAATCCTCTCGCCACACCTGCACCTCTGGCTGTACCCCATTTCTGTATGCATAAACAATTTCTTTTTAAAGTTCAACATGAGACACAAAAGTTAGATTTTAAAAAAGTACATATTTTGTGAATAATCCATAAGTACTAGAATATGTATTCATTGCTTACAGGAGAAAAGTTCTATATTTATCTATTTTGTCAAACTTCAAATAATTTTCTTAATACATATTTCATATCTTTCCTCTTTTTAATTTTTTTTTTTTTTTGCTTAATCCACTGGCTCCTAGAAAGTATGATTTTAAATGTCAAGTATTGGCCTTCTTGGTGGTGCAAGGGATTAAGTCCCAGCACTATGAAGCTATAAACAGCCACTGCAGCATGAGTTGGATCCCAAGACAGGTAGTTGACCCACATGGCACACCAGACCTCTCCTCTCACCACTGCTCCTCTCAGTAGTGTATTTCAGTAGACCTACCTGTTCTGCTCTGTCACTCTGTCTCTGGTGACTACTCACCTACCAGCCCCCACATCTGTTGCCTATACCCAGATTCTTGTGTGCATAAATATACAATTTTTAAAAAATATAAAAAAACACCAAATAAATACTCAAGTTATGTATCAGCTACTTTTTTTATATATTTTGAAGTTCTATAGTAAGGCTCATTTATGGCATTTATGGTCATGCTAGTTTTATCTCCTCAATATATATATATATATATATTTATTTTTTAAAGATTTATGTATTTATGCATACAAAACTGGTATACAGCCAGAGGTGCAAGGGTGGTGAGAAGATACACCAGAGAGAGTGGGGAGCAAAACAGGCTGACTGACAAAGTACACTGCTAAGGGAGCAGTGGGTGGGTCAGAAGAGGTCTGCAGCGCCATGTGAGTCACCTCCAGCGCAGGAGATAGAACTCATGCTGAATTGGCTTTAGCTCCTTAGTGCTGTGCTTTAACCCACTGCACACCAAGGAGGGCCCATCTCCTCTATATTTTTATATAATATTCCTTTTTGTGATTTATTATATTTTTGATTGACTTACAATTTCATTTGCAACAAATACCTAAATATCGAGTCACAAATCATTTTTTTTGTCTATACCTCATGAGCTCTGTTGCTGTAATAGTTTTATAGCCAAATTAACTCATAACCAAATTAACAAAGTCAACCAGAAGTGTACCTTTATGCAGAACTGTTTTCTTAACTTCTTTCTCCCTATTACCCAGTATCTATGTGCTTCCCAAATCAAGGAGTAGACCATGCATTGGGCTACGAAGAAAATAGTGTTACTGAGTTACTCACTCACACATTCTGAATAGACTGGAAAAGACAGATTGTAAACTGGAAAACTGATGCAAGTGCCTGGAATATCTCATTGTTTGGAGAAGTAGGACAGGGTCTGAATGGATATGAAGTATAAGAATCAGCACAGGGCCCGGGCATACAACCTTATTTTTTCCATTCCATTTCCAAAATAGATTTTTCCCCCATTTTGCAAATAGAGGAACAGAATTTGCAGGAATCATATTTACACAATACCATAGAGCCTGAAGTGACAGAAGTGAAATAAAACCATGGATCATTCTGATTCTGAAATTCACATTCTTTGAGTAAGATCACACTGCCATTCTTCTTTTCAAGGAAATTTGAGGTTGAAAAACTCCTTTTTTATCTCAGGATTCTTGAGGAGTTGAAGTGAGCTTGAAAATATCCTAGTTGTCAGTTTGGCCTCTATTTGGATAGGAACTCTATAGAAAGAAATCCAAAAGCAAGGCGATTGATTTTAAAGAAAGCCAGCACTGCTGACTAGTTGAGTACAGTGTTGCTGAAAATCTTTCAAGGATTTTCTTTAAAAAAAAAATAAGCAACAGAAAAATTCAAATTGTTAAAGTTAATTGCAGGATTAAATTGCCATTTGTCAATAGCAGTGGAATTTGTATTATAAATTACAGGACTGTAGCTTTCAGGCATATTTTATCAATATGTTTCCAATGATTTAATAATAATATTTCTCAAAAATAAGCCTAGCCACTTTTTTCTTCTTTTTAAATGAACACGTTTAGAGGGTTTTCATCAGTGTGCTAGCCAGCTCTGCAAAATTTCTAGTAAATAAATTATCACCAGGAGGCTCAAAATCCATTACCATAAAAAAAGCCATTTTTCCCTCCCTAATCGATTGCCCACTGTGCGACTGCTAATGGGACCATACACACATGTTGTGCAGAGAGAATTCATTTTCAGGTTCTCTCTCTTTTCTAGAATTTATTTTACAAAGAATTGCTCACTAAACTCATAAATTAGTCAATGCATAAAATGAACACTTCAGCTTCCAGCAGGAGTAATGTTAAGGTTGTGCACCTAGAGAATGTTCCAAGCTGATTCCCAAGGAAATGGAGGTGGCTCTGGGTACTTTGCACATACTACAGTACCTGCCTGGGAGAGCGGGTCCTTTCCCTGCTCCCATCACTGTCACCATGGTTTGCCTGCTTAGTGTCCTGGTAGCATACAAATATCTTATATGTGCTAATCGATTTTCTGTCTGACAAGTGCATTAAGCAATATTGGCCTTTTGCACTTGGAAGTTTTGCAGTGATCTTAGGGCAACAAGGACCGTTTTACTGAGTCATTTCAATTCATTTCTACAGTTGCATCTTTTATCCTAATCCCATTTTTCATTCTTTCACAGATACTATTACAGTTGTATAAATCCCAGTTTATAATAGCCTTCTAGCAACCGTTTCTAAATCCAGAGCCCTGGCTTCCTAACTAGCATTTCCCATTGTCAGAATAGCCAATCTTAAACTTGGATTGAAATAAAATGTGTGTCTGGCCCCTCCCTGGTGGTGCAGCGGGTTAAAGCTCAGCACTGAGAAGCTTAAGACACTTCCAAGTGAGTTCCATCCCCGCCTACCCCAGAGGAGATCCACATGGCGTGGCAGACCTCTCCTGATCCGCCCGCTGCTCCCCTCAGCAGTGTACTTCGTCAATCTGCCTGTACCCCAGTTTTGTATGAATAAATAACTCTTTAAAAAAATAAAGTGTGTGTCATGAGAAGGACCTATATCCTCAAACTTTATGCCAATTGAAAAGCATTAAACATGAAATGGTATTTAGGAAGAATTTCTTTATGTTACTCTAATTGCCTTCTCTCAACAATTTAGATAGAACTTAAAGCTAGAAACATTTTAAAATTAAATTATTTAATCACTCACAGTTTACAGAAGTTTATCTTGATAACAGTGGCATTTAAGTAACAGGTGAAATATGTAATCTGGTCTAATTTCCCAATTCTTTATTTTTTTCATGAAATTACCCCGCTTGAGAAGAAACTTCTTGCAAATATTGGGATAAAGTGAGGGAGGATAGGAGAACATGACTCAAGGATGGAAAGACAAAAGCTATTTAAAAAGACTTAAGGAATGGAACATTGCAGTAGGAAACAGTATACTCAGCAAATTCCCTCCATCACAGGCATAGTTCTTCCTGTCATCATACAACATGCTTTTCATAAGATGGTTTTAAAATTTTTTCACACTGTAACATATTTATTTTCTCATTCTTTCCTTAGGTAAGTTGCTGGTCCTGCTTTTAAAATACTGCTATCCATGAAAATATCACTTTTGTGAGGCAAGTAACTATTTTATTATGGCTTCTCTACTCTCCATCTTTGGATAACTGCTACTCTTTGCTTTATTCCCTGTTCAAATTTTTGTCTATGCAAGAGTCTAGGGGCTGATGGTACTATCCTTGGGTAAGCCAGTTAATAATTTGGAGACTCTTACATAAGTACTTACAACATCTGTTTGCATATTTAGATGTATGGTCCAGTTTTTTATATGTTACTACGTATGGTTTGATAGGTCTTGATGAGGTTTCTGAAACCAGTGCCACTCCTAGCAGCCATAAAACAGGTAGTAATATTCAAATTTTACAGTAGAATGATGAAATTTACTCTTTATACCAAAGTTATGTAGCTATATTGTCATAATGATTTTCCATTATTAGGATAATGTGTTAGGTACATGTTAATTGATCAAGAATTATTTGGAGTGTTATTATGGCCTAGTACAACATGGGTGATCAACTTTAGTAATTCTTTTGCCTTTGTTTTGCAATTCTAAAGTTAAATTATCATTTTTGATACTTTATATCATGTCATTTATATCATACTTTGTCACCTCCGATTCAAAAACAAGCAGATAGATAGAAACATATTTACTCAAAGTACTATGAAGGAATAAAACTGTGGCTATTATCAAATATCTTTAAATGTCATAAAGAAAAAAGTAGGGAGATTTATAACTTGTGAGGATTTTTTTTTTCACCAGTGGAGATTTTAGTAAGTTCTTGTAACTGTTCTTTGTCACATCCTAAACAAATTCAAATATTCACTGCCATTTTTCTAGGTACAAGACACTCAAACACATTTTGGTAGAAATGTGTATGTACGTGTGTTACTCAGACTGAATACAATGAAATCAGAACTTTAAGTGGAAATAATACTATTTTCAAGATAGTCAGAAAGTTGGGCCTGAATAAAAGGAGATAAAAATGTAAGTCACTGAGTCCCCAAAATAGCCTCAGATCTTTAACAGTCTGGAAATAAATAGTTATAGTGGGATTTATGGTATTAAACCATTGGTCTAATTACAAACATAAATTTTCTTTAGTTGCATTATGATAGCAACTCTATAGCTAGAGGGTCTTAGGCAAAACCCAAATTATATATCTTAAAGAAATGTTTTCCTCAATTATCAACACCTTGATCATTGAAACTTCAAGATATTTTACATTCAAATGACTATTCATCACTACATAATTTGTTTGTTCTTTAAAAAGTTTTTGGCTTCTTAAGATAGTGAAATTTCTCCATGTTTACATTTTTTTCACTTTAATTCCTAGTTCTCAAGTACTACCTTAAGTTTCCTTTGTTTAGGCTTTTAACACCACAGGAGAACAAATTTTAAAAATATATATTTTCATTGATATTTTCAAAGAAAGAATTATGGTCGCTTTGGGAACTTTAGTAGAGAGTTTTCTACCTCCTGTGTAATTATAATCTCAGTCTTAATGATGCATTAGCATATTTTTGCATCTAATTTTATAAACAAATGAAAAACTCTATAATAATGACATCTTGAATGGCAAAGCTAAAACCATAGAAATTAGGTAATTCCTAATAAGATTCTTGAGAAAAGAATGGAATACATCACTTTCTAGCTATCTATCTATTTATCTAACTACCTAGCTATGTCCTTGCTTCCCTCCCTACCTACCTAAGTACCTTCTAACCTACCTGTCCACCTAGCTGTTTACCAATCCCCAACAAATATACATATATTTGTGATAGAATAGCAGATAAGCTGTCAACAGTCAACATTATTTTAAGTTATTAAATATGCAGATATAATTACATTACTTTTGACATAGGGCTGATGATACTGCCCTTTAAAAACAAACTTTTAGGTCATCTTTTATTGGGAATGTCCAATTCAAAATGACCATTTAATCAACAACTCTTCGTTATTAAGAACTATGCTTAATACTGTTGAGAAAAATAGATGAATGAAAATGTTTCCAATTATCCCTTAAAAGAATAATGGGCATCAGCACTATTTATTTTAAATAGAATATAAATTAGTCTATATAAACATATAAATAGCAAAGTAGAGGTGGTGTAAGTACAAGAGAGAAATAATTTGGAAAGGGAAATAAGAGAATGCTCTATGTAATAATTACTTATGAACCAGAACTGGAAAAGGGTTAGGAATTTGATAGGAGGTAGTTTAGATTCACACCCTGTAAACAAGACCCTTTTAGGGTAAACCTAATAAGCTATAAAAGAGATTGTTAGGTACAACTCTTTTTATTAAAAGAGACATGAGTTTAAATAATTCTTAAATTTCCAGGATTAATTAGAATTTTTTAATTTACATGATATTAAGAATATTCTATGAATATTGATTTCAAGGCATCCTCCTGTTTTAATTTAACATTGTGTCCTTCATAGGAGTTTAATAATATCAATTTCACCATGAGTTCATTGTTCCCATTAGGAACATAAATTTTCTCATTGATTTATAAATTCACTGAAACGGAGATTGTAAACTTAAGGAAACAGTCATTCATCTTATGTCTTCTTTTTAGCTAAGTTTTTATATTAGATTACACTAAAAATTATTTCATTATCTTGCTAAGACTTATCTTATTAGCTTGACTTTTTATTTGTACCTTGTACAGTCCTCCCTTGGCCCGTGAAATATTTGACCATGTATCCTAGAACAGAACACTGAATCTTGCAAACACCTAACCCAAACAATGGTGATTAAGAGCAGAAACTCTGAAGCCATCTGCCTATAATTAAATCTACTTTGCCACTAACCAATAGTGTCACTTTGCCAAGGTCCTTCATACCTTTGAGATTTAATTTCCATCATTATTAATTTGGGGGTGAAATTCCAGAAATGCTGTCAAAATAGAAAGAAAATATATCTAAGTAGATAGTAATGTGACTGGCTTTGATTTTAATCACTACATAGGCACTCGGTGTTTTCATTGTTGAATGCTGAGGTATTTGAAAAATGGCTTTTGTGAAGATCTAGTAGCTTTTTAACATTAAATATAATTATTCGGATATTATAATAATTCTGTGGAATTAGTTAATACGTAGAATACATAAATAGGATATCATTTTCCTATTTTAATATTCCCTGAACATAAAAATACATAGTCAATATTTCATTATATGTACAATTTTGTCTGATAATTTTCAAGAAATAAAAGTTAAGCTGGAGACATTTTAGATGCTGTACCTTATACAGCGTGCCTTTGCCTAAAGCTTAGTGTTTTATTCTTAACTTATGTGCTATGTATTTGTTCTCCTGACTAGAAATGTTACTAAGGAGGTCAGACTTACCATCTTTAATTCTCTTCTGATGCCTCTAATGTATATTTATATTGCTACTTCTAACAGTCCCGTGTCACTCAGGCTTTATTTTTCTTTGTATTTCATTCTGCAATGATAACTGAAAAGTGTATTTGGTAATGACAGGTATTGCTGTTTTCATTTGTCTCAAGTGCTATTTTTATTGTCATCTATTGCGGTTTAATGACCCAAACCTTGACAGACCTCTTGGATGAGCTGTGTGGTAGGCAACACTTGAGTGAAAAGGGAAGACTGATCAGCAGGCAGTGACTCACTGAGAGAACATGGAGATAGCAGTTTTCTTTTATAAGGAGCTTTTTCTGAAGAAACAAGGGCTTTAATGGAATGTTTTCAATGCAGTTTTCATATTCCAGTACATAATGGCAGGAAATATTGAATAATATACTTCAGTACAGGTTCATATATTTCATTTATGAGCAATTTTATCAGAAGTACTGCTATTTTTTCTAAATAGCATTATTATTAGTCTTTGTATTGTGCCAGGAAACTGAATATATCAAAAATGACCCAATCACTCTCACACTTATAGTCCAGGTTTACAAAATACTGAACCAGAGGTAAAATATGCACAGTGGTTGCATTTAGTGAAGTTCAGTTGCCACCACCCCCCACCCAACCACCTTTTACTTTGGAGGATGAGGGAAGAATGTTCTTGAAGCAAGATTTACTCAAATAAGTTAGTAAGGCGAAGGGTATAATTTGAACCAAGAATAAAGGGTGGCATAGAGGAAGGTCAGTGGTTTGTGTAGAGGAAGATATAGTTTTGTAGTTTGAATGCCACAGTCCAAACTGGGGCAGAAGTAGTGCAGCAAATAGTCACCATCAAACTCAACCTTTTATTTTTTAAGTTTCTAATTGAGCAACCCATAGTGGCAGTTTCATTATGATACTTTAAACATGGGCTTTATTCTCTCAAGGAAAATAACTATGAAAACCTTTCAGGGTTATAAAGAAATATGCATACACACATAATATATTTTGTAGTTTGTTGTTTGAATTTAATGGTGACATTCACAAAGTTTTGTAATTCATGATTTCTTATTGTCTTCTGTAGACTACACCCTGACTGTTTTACAAAGTGCTTAGTATTTATATATGTAGGTATTTATTTATAGAAAATGAGTTGATAGATTGATATTTATGCAGATAGGTATAGATGGCAGGGAAAAGGAGAATGAGAGCAAGTCACTTGCTTATTTCATCTCAATTTCTTTCACTATACTTTCCCCACTCTGTATCATTGGGACTTAACCTTACAAACTACATTTTCCCAGTTCAGTTACCAACTGGCTTCTGTTAGGATCAGCCAGTGGGGATCCCTGTAGGAGTGTGGCAGAAAGGGTGCTTCTTCACCCTTTTCAATGACCAATCTCTCTGTACAATGTGGCCTCTGGTCTGATTTCATATGCCATTGGGTGTTTTAACTCCTGAGACCACGGTACTATTCTTTCTCCTCTGGATTCAAAAGATTGTAGTGTCTTTCTGCTGTTGTTAATGTCTGATTTACTTTATCAATCCCTTTTTAGGTTTTGATGCTCTATTATCCTTATACATCTTCCTTGGATTAAATTTCCTCTGAAAAACTAGTTCCCCTGTTTTGTTTTGTTTTTTCCTGACTACTGGTACTGATTCAGTAGACTATGCTTAGAATTACATGCCTCTGAATAAGCTGAGTCTATGGCCCTTCTACCATTTTAAATGGATACTAAATTATCACATAGGTGAAAACATGTTCAGATCAGCTTTCCTACTTTCCTATTATGAGATATGCCTTAACTTCTGGAAACTTCAGCCTTGTACGTTTTTAAATATATCTGGTAATGTTTTCTTCCATTACAAATGTCAACCTGTTTGGAGAAACAAATTGCTCAAGTGCTATAATTAAGTAATTAAAGAAAAAGCATCTTCAATAATGTGATGTTGACTTAAATTCCTGTAGGATTTTAAAGAGGAGAAAAATAGATTTGGGAAAAGAAGACTCACTATGTTATATACATTTATTTTAAAGAGAGAATGGTAAACCTCAGTTATAGCTTATAGGTTGAGAGAGCATGAATGGGAAACAACCTTCTGGATAGAAAAATAATATGATAAAGTGTGTATGTCAATAAGCACACAGAGCGATAAAAGTTTGAGGCCTTTTGGAGTAGGCCGTGAGTGTGGGTAGCTTAAGGAAATAATAGTGTATAACCAGAAATAAACCTTGTGAGATGAATATGAGAGAAGTAAAAATGGCTAATCTCTATGAAGGAGAAGAGTACATATGAAGATAAAATGTCTGGGAGGCAGAGCAATTGGAAATTCATGGAATGAGAAGTAGGTTTTCAATTACTTCTTAGGAGGTCCTTGGTCATTAGCTGGTGAACCATGGAATCACATCTTGAAAAACTGGAGATCTGTGGGCTGGGTATTTTCCTTTTAAAAAACTCATTCTTTGAAGTATTCTACAATATCTGATGCTCTTGTATACACCATAGCATCTAGTATAAGTTTAGGAAAGCTCATATAGCTTGCATACAGCAGTTACCTGATAATTATTGAAAGATGAGCCAAAGGCATTTTTCCCCACTTTTTTACATTATGTAAACAATACTTATAAAACATTCTCAATTAAATACATAATTTACAATTACCAAAGCACTATCTGAAATATTGTACAACTGATGTTAGGAATTATTGTTTTTATTAAATAATAAACATTTACAGATTTATTTACTATAAAAATGTTTTTTCCCTCAAAACATTTCCTCCTTGAGATCCCAAAGCATAGTAAATAGCACTTAGTGCATCCATTCTGAAAACATTCCATAAATACTAGAAAGATTAGGTGAACATATTACTTCTGATCACTTTGGAATAATAAGAGAAATTCATATTTACAAAGGCCTTAGTGACTTAATTTGCTTTAATTTTTTTGTATGGTACATATAAAATATAAGTTTAAAAGGCTTAAATTTGAAATTTAAAAAGATTAACAAGCTAATGTTAGCATTAATACATTTGTTACTCTTAGGAATTCACAATGAATCTTAGAAGCCAGGTAAAGTTCTAATTTCTTTTAAAAATCATTTGTATCAAATGATTTAAGTTATGTGTCTGTGTTCTTGATAACTCTCTTAAGCCACCTCAAAAAATAATTTAAAAATTTATAGTTATGAATGTAATGGTATTTAATACTTAATTTACTTATCAATTAGTCTTTTAAGTTATTAGTTTCAAGGTTGGACTCACTTCCAGTAAGTTTTTAGTCCATAACAGAAAATTGTCTTTGTAGAGTCAGAAATTTTTTTTTTAGCCGATTAGTGTCAGTGTCATGTGTCCATGCAGTCATTCATCCATGTGATAGAATTAAGATTTGAACTCAAAGCCCACAGATGTTGAAGCCTAACAAACTAACGTTGACATTAATATATTTATTACTTTTAAAAATTGACAATGAATCTTTGAAGTGAGGTGAAGGTTCAATTTCTTTTAAAACCCATTTGTATCTAATGATTTAAGTGATGTTCTTGTATATATCACAACATATAAGTTTTGGAAAGTATAAAACTGCTTTCAACATCTGTGGGATTTGAAGCAAGTCGTGACTTTTGGGAGCAAAAGTTTCATCAAATGTAAAACATATAATGTACGGCCTGCTTTATGGGGTTGCTAAAGCATTGAATCAATTTTGTAGATAAAAATACTACCCAAACTTTAGAGAAAGTTTCCACTCAGGCATCGGTTTACTTTGGTTTTTAATTAACACCATTGTAAGAAAAGTCTAGTCTGGAGTGTGGTGGGGGAGGTAGAAAACAAGACACAATTTCTGACATCAAACTTTTGCAATATATAGAAGTTAAGTACTCAATTAATTTGGTTTGTTACACAAACCAAGTCCTTAGTATTGTCTGAGGCTAATACTTTTGTGAAAAAAAAGCTTGTTCTTTGTTCAATTTAGCATTGTTTGGGTATTATGGAAATCAAGCAGTACAAGAGTCGAAAAAAAAATTCTGGCAAGGCTTTATTCCAATATCTTCATTAAAACAAATGATAAAAATCAAAGCCTAATACATGAAAAAAATTGTCCAAAGTCACTCAACAAAGTAGTTAGTGATGGATCAGGAATAGAATTCAGGTTTCTTAACTTCATGTACAGAAAAATAGGGTAACTTGTTCTACTTTTAATTGTCCCCAAATTCTGTTTATCACTGTTCTGTTATACACCTTATGCAGAAACTGAAAATAATATGTTAAAAGGAAAATGTATAGAATAAATGAAGACTGATAAACCCACTGATCCTTTGTCAGCATTTAACTAGGAAGAAGGCTTACTCTTCAAAATTTCCCATCAGTAAAAATAGGTCAAATATTAAGAAATATTGATATTTGGAAAGCTCCATGCAAATAAATAATAGCAACTTAACAAGCTTCTTAATTCCAATATAAGTTTATGTCTCCTTTATTTTATTATTTCTGACTATTTTCTATACTATATTTTATCTTATTTTTCATATCAAGAATTCTAAATACTACTGCCAAAGAGACATAAAATTAAGAAAGCACCAGAAGGTATCTTTTATAATTTACACAGTCTTATTTAAATATCTCCATTTCCCCCTTTACCTCAATTATTGCAATTATTCCTTACACAACTATAATGTCTTCTCCTCAAACACTTCTTACTATTACTATTTTCATTATTATTATGCTTGTTGATGTTGTCTTTGGAGTTTGGTTCCTTGGGTTCACTGTAGGAAAGTTTTCACCAGAGCTCCCCTTTCAGTGGCACAAAGCGAGATTCTCCAAGAGACAGACACTCCGTTACATTTAAAGAATAAGTTTATTAGGAAGAGACAGGAGAGCAAAAGACACAAGGGGGCAGGAAGAGCTGCCCCAGAAGGGACAGGTTTGCAGAGAGACCTGCATGGTTACAGGCAGGCAACTTTGGGAGAACCACGGTGGGAGGTCATGCAGAGGAGTCCCGGCATGGTACAAGTCACCAGCAGGCAGGAGGCTGCTGCCCTGCAGAGGAGAAACTGGGTGGAAAGAAACACGTGAATAGGCACAGGTAGGCAGAGGAGCTGCTGCCCTGTGCTGGTGGAGAGACTGCCCTGATAAAGGCAGCTTCTCTTTGGAATGGGCCCCCTCCTTTTGAGCATAGGGAGAACTTGAGAGGACTGGAGATTTCCTGATGAGCTTGTCTCCATGTCCTTATCTTTCACCTTTTGGGTCTGAGCTTCAGGCACAGCCCCCAACAGTCTGTTATCTGCTGGGGTCTCTTTGAGACATCCAGGCATCCTGGGCATCCTGGACATTGGGATATGGTGCCTGAGGACCTTGATTTTATGGCTGTGTCAATTGCTTTATTAGTCCCTTCTACCCATCCCCTTTGTGTGAGTCAATCTTGTGATACCTCCCCTGCATTCCTTCCTGCATTACTTGTCATGCCATGAAAAGCTTTGGGAGTTTGAGGAGAAAACAAAGAGGAAATTTATACCTGATTTACTGGTGATTCCTTCTACAAAATGATAACTCCTTAATTATAATTTTTTCTGAAACAAAGAAGATATATTCTCAGAATGCTGTTCTATAATTGATTTTAGGGGTACTCAAAAAATAATATAAGGAATTTTGGTGAACTATATTTTTTATCAATCCTGGAATACTCAGAAAAAAAGTCCTATTCTTTAAGGCTATTTCAGGCAGAAAGAAAATGATAAAATGACTTATTTCCACCTAGATGTTAAAAGCTAGAAGACAGTGTAATCTCAGTGTGACATAAATGTGAGCCTAGCCCTTGAATATAGACAGTGTCCCAGTTATCTGTACTTTTTTTTTTAGCTTACTGACTATCTGAATGTAATGGGCTTGCCCCTCATGCCACCTTCAAAGGCCAGTAAGCTGGGGAGCCAAAGCAAGATAGAGGCATTTGGTCTAGTCTATATGGAAAGGTCAAGCAGCACGCATGTTTACATGGATTCCTCTACCAACTCCCAGGCTGGTTACAACTCAAGGCATTGACAGACCTGAAAAGTCATCTATGGCTTAAGTATCAACAGAGCGTGCGAATAATACAAATCACTGAGAGCATCCTGTGGTTCTCCTATTTCAGCCTTCCTAAGATCTATGTTAACTAATTGCTTTGATTTTGTTCCTGCAGGTGCTCTGTTCTCTGTTAACCTAACACAATTCTATTATTAAAACAAAACTTAAAACCAGGCTATAATGTTACTGTTGAGCTATCTACATACTCAGGTAACGAGATATTTGGTTCTCAGTTAGGACATGTTTTTATTAAAAAGCTGCAATGTTCTTTATAAATATTAACTATTTTATTTACTCAGACAGCCTTCTGTGATTTCTAGACAGTATTTTTTTTCCCCTCAGGGGAAGAAGAGAAACACAGGCACATTTTCCTAATCTTGCAAAGAGACAGGAGAAAGGATCAATGGTATAAACCTTCTAACACCTTCTTAGACCCACCCAGCTATATAGTTGTTTCTCCCTTTTAGCCACTCACAGACAAAAAATTCAGCACCCACTAAAGTGTCATCTTAGGAGAATGATTTAAAACCTCAGTTTTCTTATATGTAAAATAATGGCAATGGGATTCTCTATTAATATATTTGAGATGGCTCAATTTTATTCTATTTGTAAACTGCTTAGTAAAGTCCTTTAGTAAAGTCTGTTTCATTACTAGGCCATTATTTAATAATAAATTACATTGAGCCACTTTCCAATAATCAAAGGGTTTAATAATTTAAGTGTCATTTCATAAGGTGGTGAATTACCTGCCATCACTGGCAGGGTCTGTAGGAAAAGTGCTACTGTTTGTTCATTAGCATTAGAAAAGGACCATGCATTATTGTGTACTGCTATGGCTGAGGTCTCTTTCAACTTGAACAGTCTAAGTAGTTGTAGGTGGTGGGGCATTGAATGATCATGAACCTTCTTGACTTCATAGCTCTTTATAGTTTAAACATAGAATTATTTTGTATATTCTCATTTAATGAACACAATAACCATATTACATATGGGAAATTATTGAGCATCAATGAAATTAAATGAGTTTCTCAAGGTCACACGTATTTTAAGAATTGGAAAGCTGAATCACAAACTATTTTTCTCTGTGTGTGTTCCTGCATTTTATATAATGCATCCTCATTAATGTTTGTATTCTTGAATAGGTACCATTTAAAACACACCTTTAAAGAGATTCATGCTCTTTTTCAACATTTCCCTTCTGTGCAATTCATATCTACTCAATTCCTACTAAATCCACAAAGCATATTGCTTCAGTATTCATATGCATACTGGATTGAAGACCTAGGGTGAGATTTAAAATTGCAAAAAAGCATTACCAGCCCCAACTTCCTCCAAATTTGCACTGTATCCAGAATAAGATGCAAGTACCATACTGTGTTTTTCCCCAAGTAGTGATGATATTCAGAAAGGTCAACAGGCAAGGGGGGAACATTTCCTACTGTGATTTACACTTGAGATGAAAACTGGTTTTTAATGTAAATCTGTGGTTATATAGTCATTCAGCTGGTAACTAATTGGGGTGGCTGACTGTGAACGGGGTGGTAGCAGGAAGCCAATTCTGTAAGGCTCAGTCTAGGCTTCTACCTTGCTATAATTTACTGTCTTAATGAAAGGAGTGGGGAAGTGCCACACGTGTTTAAAAGCAAAGCAAAGTATTTTCAGACCTGTGTTTTTTTTGTTTGTTTTTTTTTTCTTTTTTTCTTCATCAAGCCCCAGACACATCACAAGGGGAGTTATCAGTTGCCATTCATTTTGGATCAGTTCAACCATTTTTTTTTCTTTTTTTAATTTACAAGCTTAATTCCTGTTGCATTTTTCCATTAACTACAACAAATACTTTATCAACTTTCTTTCTTTCTTTTGATAAGAGACAAAAGCCCTCCAAAAAAGATTTAATAAAGGTTTAATGTTTATCTACTGTATATATGGGAGGTATATATATATATATACATATATATATATATAGTAGCAAGTCATACATTTTTTGTGTGTGTATATACATAGCTTAGATAGCTTATATACTGTATGTGTACAGTATATGACTTGCTACCTCACATAACTTCAGACATCATCTTAAATAACTTAGTTAAGACAGAAGGACATGAGGGGAGAAAAGGTAGGTCAGTTAAGGAGGTTACTAGTGTGTATACAGTATATGACTTGCTACCTCACATAACTTCAGACATCATCTTAAATAACTTAGTTAAGACAGAAGGACATGAGGGAAGAAAAGATAGGTCAGTTAAGGAGGTTACTAGTGAAGGTACAATATGGTAAAAGTAAGCAGATAGAAGTTCTACCTTCTTCAAGGAAAAGTGTAAGGACATTAAGTCTTCCAGATACGTGACTTTACAGAAATGTATATTCTAATATTTCTTTCAAAAGCAGCTTCTAACCAGCCTTCAGTGTCCCTTCCATGAAATCAACCTTTTGCCAAATGAATATAATTTGGGGGTAGCAGATTTTTGCTGCTCTACAATACATGAGTCATAAATTAAGTTGTCTTTTTTTTTCATAGAAAAAGTCTGTTAGTTCTAAGACTAAATCAGTCCAATGAAACAGTTATGTCCATCTGGAGATAGTCACAAAATGAAGGCTACATTATAAAAGAACTAACAGGAAATTCTTTGGAAACAAAAAAAAAAAAAAAAAAGGCTAAAGATTGAAGCAAGGTACAACCTAATTGTGAGTCCTGAAGGAAGCCAGTCGTCTTGTAGATGTCAGGGGATGAAGGTCTTCAGGTGGGGTGGGGGCAGCAATAGCTACCTCATTTGAAGGTATTCAAGAAAAAAGCTCCATTCAGGTTCTATCTGCTCTCATCAAAATAACATAGGTTAGGAGGCATTGGGTTTGTTCATCTTTCATCTTCCAAGGCAGTAAAATAGGAAGTGCTAAGAGAATATGAGTAATATTTATAAGGCTGAGAGACTCCAAAACTTTGTTCTTTTTTATTGTGATGGAAATTAGAAGGTTAAGCTTAATCCAACTGAGTTTCTTCTCCGTCCTGAGTTTTACCATTTATCACATCTCATGTCTCTTCCTACCCTTAAACAGTAAGGCAGGCAGACTAGTAGTGGGAGCACAGCTTGGCTTACATGTGCTTGTCTATTATCTTTCAGTGGTTTGTGAAAAGGCGATATCAAGAGGTAGAATCATCAGGGTATCCTGTAATAAGAGATTCATCCCGTGTTCCTTTCCATATTTCATTTACTTACTTAATAAACACTGAACATAATATAATAAAAAGAAAGTAAAATTATAAAATTTTGAAGCCTTACAGTAATGGTCAGTCATGGGAGACATAAGAAATAAGACAGTGAACTGTGTTATAATAGATGATAATAGATGGGAAATCACATGTTTTAAAAATAGTGTATAACAGCCCATAACTGTGTCTGTGTGGTACTGGAATATTTCTCCAGAGGTGGAGACCCCAAGGAATTAACTGATGTGGTATACTTAAGAAAAGGATCTTTGTATAAAAGACACAAAAATTTACAAGTATGTTAAGGAATATTCTGTGTCGAAGGTGAACATTTTGATGTGACTAAAACAAGGTATATAATTTGCAGAGGCATGACAAGAATTAGAGTTAGAGAGTTATGGAGTGGGGACCTTTAAAAACTCTCAGATGTCTTATGAAGGAGTTTGAAATTCATTTTAGAAACGAAGAGATCAAGGGATGTAGAGATAATTTTTGAAAGTCATTTTGCTCTAGTATCTGAAGGATGTGACCAATAGGTAAATCTGTCTCCTGCTTAACTTAGGTGGAAACCATCATCTCCACAACTTGAATGGGCTGAATATAAGTAACCTGCATCTCTGCACAGAATAGGTAGATTTCACTCAGTGATAGGTATAGGAAAGCATTTCATAACCTATTAAAAAAGGTTACTCTGGGGCTCTCCCTGGTGACATAGCGGGTTAAAGCACAGTATAAAAGAAGCTAAAGCCACTTCAGCACAAATTCCATCCCTATCCCGGAAGTGACCCAGATGGCATAGCAGACCTCTTCTGACCCGCCCGCTGCTCCCCTCAGCAGTGTACTTCATCAGTTAACCTGTTCTACTCCCCACTCTGTCTCTGGTGAATCCTCTCACCACCCCCTTGCACCTCTAGCCTGTACCCCAGTTCTGTATAAATACATAAATATATAAATCTTAAAAAAAAGTTATTCTGAGAACTGTAACCTAGGAGAAATAATATTTTCCACTCTGAAAAAGGAGCAAGTATGTATAAGAACTGTGGTGGCTGAGAAATAGCTCAGACTCCTATATTAAGCTGAAGTTGGGAAGCCACCCAGTGGTGCTTGATGTTTCCATAGCATTGTTCACTATAGGTTTTCAATCACTGTTACTTCAATAACACTGTTAAGTGGGTCTTCAGTAATCCCCAAAGTTCTCAGAATGACATGCAAGACAGCATTGTGGGGACAAAAACAAGGGAAACTATAGATTATAAAACTAATTTATAATTAATACATAGTTAATTGTGGGCCTCCTTAGTGGCCTAGGAGTTAATTATCATTAATATCACTGCTATGACCTGAATTTCATCCCTGGCCAGGAAGATGACCCACAAATGGTGCAGCAGACCTCTCATTTCACCCTCTATTTCCCTCAGCAGTGGATTTCAGTAAATCGACCTGTATCCCTTCTTGGCCTTTTGGGTAAGATCAAGTGTAGTAGATCTACCTGTTCTGCTAGTCACTCTTCTCTGGTGACCTCTCTTACCTGCTGCCTCTGGTCTATACCCCAATAATTCAATGCAAAAATATAGTAATCACATTATAAAACAAAATAGTGAGAATAAAATATATTGTAAACCATATTGTATATCTCATTTCATCCTCTCAACCATAGGAGGGAGGGAATTTCTTGATCACCATTTTATAGAAACAAAGTTTGAGACAATAAGGTGAAACGATTGTCTAGAGCTTCAGGTTAGCAAGTGGCATAGGTAGGAATCAGACCTAGACATGGTTTAAAAAAAAAAGTGGAGTACAGATGTGTGAGGCTGACTTATGTACTAATAAGAACCTGTAGAATACTTGGTTAGATTGTCATCCTGAAGCCTCCAAGCAAAATGAGAAGTCAACAGATGGAGGGAGGGAGAGAGAGGGAGGAGAGAGAGAAAACAAGTAACTCAGTCTATAAAGACTTAAAGAACTGGATTGCTAGTCATCACAGGTTAAAGAGGCCCATGCAATAGAGTCTGGGAGACACAGACACCCTTGAGGCAATGCCTCAGGAAACACCTCAGGTGATTCTGCTGGGTCTTCTAATGAACCCTCTGCTCACTGGAGACAGTAATCTCCAGGCTGCTACCTTTGCTGCCACTGACTTCCTGAGGCACCAAGTGCTGACTAGAGACTGTTGCACCTGACTAGGACCTGTGGGATGGTGCCTGCTGACTATCACAGAACATCAAGAGTGGTGCAAGAAATAGATCATTTTTGGCATCATGGTTTTACTAAGAGTGGAACATTAATTTTCAAAAGAATCCTTTTTTCCAAAGTGTACTTGATAATGAGCTTTCAAATAGGCTGTCGAACATCATCCTGTCTTTCCTCACAATGGACTTTTTTCTAAGACTTATGATGAATGAAGAAATGTGCTGTAGTTCCTTGGCTTAAATCCATACCAGAAAATTCTATTGAACTTCCAAAATTAATTTCTCCAAAGGTATAACTTAGGTAAAAAAAATCTTTCTCTCTTCCACTTACCCACCGCACTTTAGTGTGACTACCAGACATACTATCTTAATTTGGTCTCATGAAGGAAAAAATGCAATTGTTGAAAAATATAGTTGACAACCACATGTGGGAAGATTTGTAGAGATGTGAGGCTTCTGTCATATTTCTGTGAAGATCTATAGTCCAACACCTGGCCTTTTAGGGGTAAATGGACCTCTTTCTACAATCAAAATATCTAGCAGTGCCATAGCACAAGATAGTAAATGCATAAATAATTGGTGGTGACTGTAGCAGCATTTGCTATTTTTTTCATTTGTTCACATCTGGCGTAACTTCAGCAGTGTATATTGAAATCCACTAAAGGTATGTGCGCACAACACTTTTTTGCAGGAAATGTGAACTTATCAACCCTACTTGAAACTTAAAATATTTGAACTATATTTGGCTATCAACTTGGTATCTTTCCCATACTTTCTATTTTTTTTTAAGATTTATTTATTTACTTATTTATGTTTACAGAACTGGGGTAGGGCCAGAGATGCAGGAGCGGTGAGAGGATTCACAGGGACAGAGTGAGGAGCAGAACAGGCAGATTGACAAAGTACATTGCTGAGCAGCGCAGTGAGTGGGTCAGGAGAGGTCTGCATCCCATGTGGGTCAGCTCCTTGGCCAGCCAGGGATTAAACTCATGCTGCAGTGGCTTTGGAGAGCTTCATAATGCAGTGCTTTATCCCGTTGCACCACCAGAGAGAGCCTATCTTTCTCTTCTCTTACCCAACAAAAAGATTTCTAAAAGCTCTTTTTCTTTTTAGCAATAGCAATGGAAAGAAAGGATACCCAATACTAACAGGACTCACAAAAGGGAAGCAGTATTGGAGAATTTTGAAAATATTAAACAGATAAATTTAGAGACACACCAAATAATTCTTTGTGTGCATTTCTTTTTCTCATCCTATTAGTCTCTTTGAAGAGTGCAGGCCCTATAATTCCTCTCTATGTCTTTGTGGTCCTGCACTGACTCACTCTCTAAGACTTCTAAAACAAATCAAATCAAAAATTAACCTTTTAAGCATGAAATATATCTCTGTGCTATGCTCTGCATGTCCTCTGTAAATCATTCTGTGGGTAAAGTCTAGAGATTGGCACCGTTCCAATTCTCAGGTGACCACTCTGAAAATGAGCAGTAGCCCTCCTCATTTATGGCGATGGCCATTCCCTGGGTGAAATGCTGTTTTGTTACAGCCTTGGGTAGGAACGAATGCTTCAAATAATTTCCTCATGCAGTACACAGCAATGTCACAATTATAAAACTAGCACAGTAGCAAGGTTATAGGCATAGGTAAAAGAATGGTGAAATGTAAGTTTTTGCAAGTCACAAAGTAAATCCATGGCCCAAAGCTGTCAAAATATGCTAACACTAAATCACAAAGGGAAACATAACAAAAAGTCAAAGCAAGTCCAAGTCCAGGTTTGTAGTACCTTTTTCCATTTACCATTCTCCATGAGACTCCAAGCTGCTGGTTCCTGACCATCTCATTACCTTTGCTTCTAGCAGTCATAAAAATATCAATGGTGACCATTTATTTCATGTTTAGCCTGAGTCAGGAATGGAACACTGTGGTCTCCATCTCCTCTCTTCATTCTACAAAGTCAGTATAAACCTTGGTAGTCATTATCATCATGCAAACATTAAATAGTAAATCCAAAGTCACAGTGGTTGGCAGAACTGGAGTTGATGGCCCCAGGACTCAAACAGACCATGCGCCTTATTGATTTCTCTCTTACCAGCACCTTCAAAAGGAGATTGGAGCCAAACCCAGGGGCTGAGTATGTTTTCACTCTGTAAATAACTGTACATGCTCTAAGAAAATGGAAATCACAAGAGAAGATGATTTTCTTTGAAGGCATTGCCTCCCAACCTATTTAATACTATCATACCTCAAGAACCTTTTGAAGTATTTTTTCCTACCTCCCCCCACAAAATTTGAATAACATAAGGCACCATTTATCTTTTGTACAGACTGTGGTTCTTTAAGTGAGCACAAATCATTGTAAAAGCTAAGAATTTCTTTTCCCCTTTGTGGAAAATAGTGCTCCTGTGCACTCTAAAGCGACAGAGCACATCAGTGGAGTTCTTTTTTATTCAAAACACCCAACTCTGGTTAATCAGGTTGTCTTCCTCTCCTACCCATGTGGTGGATAAGCTACATTATGAAGGATCTCCTTGGTGAGCATGTGCCAGAGATTGACTTAATGAAGAAAGGAACTGGTTCAAAGAATCCTAAGTAAACTCCCAGGTGGGAAATCTGATGGCAGGGAAAGCAGAGTGAGCAAGGCTAGAGTTGAATAATCAAAACCATTGTCAGTCATTAATGGTTTTTCTTATAATTGTTGATTGATCTGTAATTGGGTTGTAGAACCCAGGCTTTTATAGTAAACCTTGGACTGAACTATCCAATTAAGCATATAGAGGCTCAAAGGAATCCAAACCCTGATTGTATTGACTGAATGAAGGTGGTGATTTTTAGCAGAGGGATCAATTAAAAACTCTTAGAAAGTGGCAAGAGATTTGGGTTTAAATTGAATTAGCCTTTGTTAAGTACCCACTATATGCCAGATATTAGTCTGGCAATTTTATGTTATCCTATTTCTAAACTTCACAACAATTCTGTGAAGTTTTATAGTCTAAGACCTAAAATTCAGCAGATATTCAAAATGAATTTCTTCATGATCACATAAATGTTAAGCAGCAGGGTGAAAAGTCAAGGCCAAAAGCTTAAACAAAACCTCAATTCTTCTTTACTTTTCATTGCAATTTTTTCACTTTATATAAATCTAGAATATAAAATATCCCTTTATCAACTCAAGGCATCATATAAATACCGAATAAAAAATATTGGGATGTCTGTGTGTATATATTTAAAGATATATTCCCATACATATATTTAATATGTATGCATCAACCATGTATTTAAAAGTCTATCAAACTTACAAAATTTTACTCTTAATTGTTTATACATTTAAATGAGGAACTTTCAAAGCAACATGTATCTTCATGGTATCTATGAACTGCTCACTGCTGAGAAAAAAAGATTTTTATTCCTTCTCCAAACCTCTTCTATTCTCTTAATTTCTTTCTTTCTTTTTCCTTTATCTAAAACTGTCACAGATCAAAACTCAGAACAAAGGAACAGAATATAAATTACTATGCTTGGGTGTGGGATCTAAGCTAATAAGAATCTGTCTTAAAATTGATTATAACATGCAAAATTTGAAAAAAAAATTAAGCTTCTCTGCTCATTGCTTAGTCTGTGGAGAACAGTACCCTATGCTTGTTTTTTCTTAACTCTTTGTGTCCTGACCAAATAGCATGAGGAAAAAAATCTGTTTAAAAAAATCAGAGTTGATCATTCACTTGCCAAATAATTAATAAATAACTAAGATATGCCAGACCTTTGCTAGATACTGCTAGGCAGGAACACATCAATTAGGCAAGTATCCCACCCGTTAGGAGATACATTTTATATTAAAGTATAGAAGAGATACACATTCAACTAGAAACTAGTGAATGGATACTTAAGATTTTGGGAAATATTTGAATGAAAAGGACAGAGTGCCTTGGTAATGAATAAGGAGATTGTACAATCCACTTTAAAAAGTCAACATTAGCTCTTAGGAGATGAGACCTAATGATGGACAAGGAGTTGGACATGAGAAAAGAAAGATAGCCTTGTATTCTAAAGGAGTAAGTGGGCTCTGTAGAATAAATGGACTTAGCATATTTGAATAAAGAGAGGAGACCAAAGTGGCTGATATGGAAGTTTGCAAGGAGAGAATGGACTAAGAGATGCTTAATATTATCAGGCCACTTCAGGCCATAGTAGAGTGATGGGGTCTTTGGTGGTGGGATTTTAAAGCCAAACAATGGTTTTATAGATTCGGAACACTTTGGTAGATTGAAGATGGTTATCAGTAACATGGGTATCAGTGATCAATCGTATTGCAGCATCCAGACACAATGCATTGGTTGACTGAAGTAATGTGGTAGCCAGGAAAGAGAGAATGACTCAAGGCCTGATATTTGATTAACATGTTAGGAGGCAATTCCTGACAGGTCTACCTGGTAGGGGAGGGAACACACGGAGTGCTGTATTGTGACCAACTCAAGGCCTTCCTGTAGTTGAGTAAACCCTGCCTTTCCAGAGGTCCTGCCTATCACCTAGTTCTCTCTAGCTACATGTATTATTTGTGACTTTCTTGTCCATGGAAAAAGAAAAAGCAAAACCCCACTTTTGTTGAAATATCAGGGATATGGTTGGAAGACAGTAGTAGGGGCTTATTGATACACTAGCCCTTTATAAATACTATTCCTATATTATATGATGTGAGATGATGGGATTTTAGTCTAAAAAAAATAAAATGCTACTCTTTTGTCATAGGAAAAGTGATAGAAGAGATGCACATAACAGTCCGTCCAACTTAAATGTAAATATCAATAATGCTAGATGTGTTTGCTTTTAGTTCCATTCTGCAGAATTATATTGCTAAAGCAAAAAGATGAAACCAAGGCCACACTTATTATGTTACCTCCCTTGCTTGTCCTGGAGACTGGTTTCCACTTTCCAGACAGGAAATACAAGCAGATCTAGTCTTCACCTCTCCCCATCTCCAACATGATAGCCTCTTCACTTTGCCAATCTAGCTAAGTGCAATCACACTATGAAGCAATCTGAACATTTCAAAGTACTAAAGAGTTTTTGAAAGCTAAAATGTAACTTCTGCAGGAATTTTGTATTATGACACAACATTCCTAGAGCCTAGATCCTTAACCTAACAAATGCAAATGTCTAATGGCAAACTATTTCATGGATTGGCTGTTGAGAATGTTATGTTAAGTGACCCTCTTCTGATCCAATTGCAGACCTGAATGACTGTTCCATATGCCTGGGAAATGGGCTCAGTTACCCAGGATTCTAGATGGTTTGTTTTCTCCTCATGTTCATGTGCTGGGAGATGACAGCAGCCCCTCAGTACTGGAAACAGGCCAACAGTCAGTCAACCAGAAAGTATTTATTCAACACCCTAGAGTACATTGCCCTCTTGGGACCTGGTCTGATTTGCAGCTTCTATAATTTTCTGTGAGCCATACTTTTACTGACATGACTTAACAGAAGGAGGTTTTTCATTTTTGAATGCAAGTGTTTACAGGTTAAAAGTTTATTTAGGCTTATTTAAGTATTCCCAGGTGGGTTGGATAGGAGACCAGCATCACCTTCTTGTCAAACATCCTATATCTAGAGTAAGTTAAAGACCAAGAAAATTGTTGGAAGAGGTTATGTAAATTTGAGAGGTAGCAAGCAATCAAGGCAACATTTTCTGAGACTAGTGTTAAAATCATGATTGGGAATAGAAATACAAATCATTTTCTTTTCCCCTTGTAAACATCATCAATAAAACATCCTGACTATCTGGGCTGGTTTTAGGGTGGTGGGTTGGATTACCACTTTAACAGTCATGGGTTTATAGCTTTTTTAAAATGTTATAGTATTGATCCCACATTCAGTGAAGGTACTGGGAATAGAGCATGTACAAGATTATAAAGTGTTGCATTTCAGCCCAGGGTGATATTAGCATAGCAGATCTTCCCAAATCCCTGTGCTTATGGATTTAGGGCTAATGAGTCAAAGTTGGAGGCAGACCACTCCTTCACTACTGCCCATATGAGTGGAGAGGAGATGACATTTCTTGGCAAGGATTCTGTCCCTGATATGCCATGAGACTAAGGTCTTCTTAGTTAAAAGGAGAGAATCAATTCCACGAATTAGTGAGTGAACATATGTGTGAGTGCATGCATGTGTGTGGATAGGGTGTGTGTTTTCACAGTGGCTGAAAAGAGTCTGAGACTCACTAAAAATCTGCCCAAACAAAATGTCCCAGAGAAGATGTCCCTCTATTAATCTGATTTAATTTTACTCAACCTTCCCTATGTTTTTCCTTAAAATTGCCTTCTAAATATTTACACCATATACAAGTCACTCAGATTTACTTTTACTCAGTTAGGGATACATATTGAAAAATTATTATCCTTAACATCGTCCAGTATGTTGCCTATTTGCAGTCCCTATGTTTGGGCCCTTCAATTTCTAATCGAGGCAGTTTTAATAGCTTTTGACTAATTTCCTTGCCATCTGTGGCACTGGTTTCTACCTTATCCTTCTACCTCCACAGTGATTATTCTAAAGCCTCCATTTCACTGAATCACTCTCTGCTTAAAATCACTAAGTGGCTCCTGATAGCCTTAGTTAATATTGAATAGCTAACAATAATAGCTTTCATCAAGAGACTGAACTATGTCACTATGCTGGACATTTTCACATGGATATGCTGATTGAATCCCCATCATTTCCTTGTTCAGGTGCTCAGACTAATTTGCATCCCTTAGGAGATGAAGTGAGTTGTAAGATTCATAAAACACTAAGTGACAAAAATTAATCAAGTGGTATTTTAGTGTCTTTTTTAGTTTAACCCAAAGCTATTTTAAACAGTATCAAGATACTCCCCTATGTAAAGGTAAATGTGCAACTATGTCATTTATTATATATCCGAGTCCATCTAAGGGTAAATTCCTAAGAACTGCTTAGTCAAGGGCTTGCAAGATTTTGTAAAGCAGATATTTGTTGCAATTTTACTTCCATAGAACTTGTTCTATTTATTGTCACATCAGCAATATAAAAGTTCCTTCTTACTTATCTTGTTCACATAAACTTGATTTTTGCTACTTTGATAAATGAAAAATACCACCACCTTGTAGCTTTAATTTAATTTTTTATTGCCTGAGGGATTTATGATTTATGTAAAAGGGGGACTTGGCCAATGGTCTCCTAGAAAATTAGGTGAAATCATCATTCACTCATTTATAGAGAGCAAATGGAATCAAGATATTCCTTTTTAAAGAGTTATTTATTTATTCATGCATGCAAGAACTGGGGTAAAAGCCAGAGGTGTGGGGGGTAAGTGTATCCACCAGAGACAGAGTGGAGAGCAGAACAGACAGGTGGACTGAAATACACTGCTGAGGGGAGCAGCGGGTGGGACAGGAGAGGTCTGCTACAGCAGGTGAGTCACCTCCTGGCCGAGAGTGGAACTTGTGTTTCAGTGGCTAAGGATCACTTAATAGTGCTGTGCTTCCCTCCCCCTCACCCCTTGTACCGCCAAGGAGGCCTCTAAGACATGTTTTAACTGAATTATTTTACCTCCTCTCATTCACCCATGTATTGGTGAAGTTGCAATGCCTGCATTTTATTGCCAGTTGTGGATTCAGGATCAAACCATGGGAATCAGTGCTCCCCTGTTCATAACTCCCCGATGTGTTGTGTTTCCTCTTCCCACATATTTTATTACTTGTTGTCCTGAATGGACCCCCTTCAATCTCCAAACAGATAATTCCTTCTCATTTTCCCAATCCTTGACCAAACACCACCTTTTCTAGAAGCTCTTTCCACTTGCATTCCTCTGCTTTGTATCCCCAGAACACCGGTTTCTGACCTGTAGTCCAATCCTCACCGCAGTCATGGGTCACTCCAAGATTCTTGGGGATGATGATACCACCTAGGATTTGCTTTTGTTTCTCATGTGCTGGGTCCCAGGTCTTGCAAAACACAAGTGCTAAGTCTATGTTTTTTGAATATGCGGAAAGAGTGATTGGCTGACTACAGCAAAGTAATTGAAAATTTTTAAATAAAAAGATGAATGTTTTATGTTATTTCTTTCTTTTTTTTTTAAGATGATAGCACTATTTCATTGTTACAACACTTACTTTCTTAAAAGCTTTAGAACTTTAGAAACTGTTGGTGCTTAAGGTATTCTGACTTATTGTTCATTTGAACAGAGGACAGGAAAAAAGGCCTTTTATTTCAGAGGTTTTGGTTGTCTTAGCAACTTATGAGCTTTTCAAGAGGCTCTGAAAGAGAAATTAGGGGTGGGGGACACTATTGCCTGCAAATTTCCCCAGCCTCTCTTACTCACCTCATCTCTTTAGCCAACAAAAGGTGTCATCTGTCTTAAATCTTGAATTCCTTTTGTAAGCTTTTTTTAATAGAATGTGCTCATAAAATGCTTAAAAAATTTAGAAAGAGAAAAGATCCAAGTCTTTAAATCAGAAACTTTAGATTTCTGCCTACCTTTAGCAAACTTTGTGACTTCTTTTTAGCCATTAACACATCTGAGGTCCAATATCTAAACCTGGGCATGGTGCATGGGCTAGATAAAGCCAAAGTCCTTTGTAATTTTAGATCAATATTATAATTTATTATTATTGTTATTTTATTGATGTAATGCTGCATTATAATTTTACGTAGGTTTCAGGGTACATAAGTGAAAATCAAAATGTGTATCAACTACTGAAGTTTAGCATAAAAATTCAACTCGATCCTCCTTCATACAATCCTCACTGCTTCTTTTGATATTCATACTATATCTGAAGTTCTAGAGCACACCTTCTTTTGAATAGTGTAGTAAAATTTCCTTTTCTATGTACAATTTTTTTAATTATGAGCCTTGAAAGTCATTCCATTCTTTCATAAGTGACTATCAGTTTCTAGTAGCTAATGTATTAAGAGGAGTTTTCTTGCCTTCACTCACGGGGAAAGGCGGGAAGCCAGCATTGCCTGTATCAACTCTGTATACCCGCCACCATTATCTCACGGTCCTCTGCTATCTGATGTTGCATCGCTCCTTTCACAGCCATTGGTATTCTCAATCACCATGGCTTTCTTTTCTCCCTTGTCCTCTAGACCTGGAAATTCTTTGCACTGACTTCATTTTAAGCAATGTACAGCTTGTTTTTAAACAATGTACAAATTAATCATGGTCCGTCAAATCAACTCCATCTACCTAGTTAAGGAACAAGTCTTATGACTTATGACTTCATTTTTGTTTGACACATAGACTAAAATAACCTATCAAGATGGACCTCATTAGTGAAATAAGTATATGTTGTGAGACATTTACTTTTCATGGAAAAATATCTTTATTTGTAGAAAGGTGGATCATAAACTGTTTCTGGAAAGCAAAATTTTGTCTCTTTTAGCTATTACATGAAGCATACATGAAACACTTGTTTGAATATATGCATTTTTTAAAAGATTTATTTATTTATGCATACAGAACTGGGGCACAGGCCAGAGATGTGAGGGTGTGAGGATTCACCAGAGACAGACTGGGGAGTAGAACAGGCAGATGGAGGAAGTACACTGCTGAGGGGAGCAGCGGGCGGGCCAGGAGAGGTCTGCCACACCATGTGGTCACCTCCGGGGCAGGTGGGAATAGAACTCATGAGGAGGTGGCTTAAGCTTCTTAGTGCAGTGCTTTAACCAGCTGCGCCACCAGGGAGGGCCTGAATGTATGCATTTTTATCTTTTTCTATCAATAAGGACTGAGATTTAAACTACTAGAGAATGTAGACTCCTGATTAGGAAGTCTTTTAAAATAATATATAATTTAAAAACTATTCACAAATATAGGCTTCTTAGTCCATTTCTTTATATCTATTTACCTGTAAAGTAGGGGTACCAGTAATTTTGTGAACATCAGTAACGTATTGCCAAAGGAAGTGACTCCTGTCTACATGGTGCTAATTACTCTAGGGGAAAAAAAAAAAAAGTGGAATGGAAGGAAAATCCACGCTTACCATTTCTTTTGTTCTTCTGTCCTTACTGAAAGTTTGTAAGATTAAAAAAAAAAAAAAATCTGTCTCAAAAACACTTTCACAACTTCCTTCCAAATTCTTATATTTTGCTATTGTTTGAAAGATGCTGTCATAAGTTCTGAAACAGGCCTAAGAGGTTGTCTTCTGATGTTCCATATCTCTATTAATATATCAGAGTGCCCCATAAGGCAACTTGACTTCCTCTCCAGGGGTCCAGGTGCTTTTTGTGGAGATTCCTCTAGATCTTTGTCTCTCCCCCACTCTAATGAGCTCACTCTTCCCTTTATCTGAGGCACCTCAAAGGCCTCACTCCCCCCGGGCCACCTGGGGACTGGCTTTCTAGCTATCATTTTTTCCCCCATAAGGGGATACTTCTACCTCCTGCGTAGCAAATTACTCTCTGAGCTTCAGCATCTGTCTCACCTCATGTCTTACGACTTACTTCAGGTTGACATTATATCCTGGAGAATTTCACTGGCACATCAGGGGTGAGTAGGCTAGATAGCACAGACTCAGTGAGACGATAGCATATTTTTGGTAGAACTCCCTCTTTAATAGTGCAAAAAGTCTATTTCCATCCTAAAAGTGTTAGCCTAACATAAAATGGCCTGACTCAATAAGTGTCCCAAACCCTGTATGCTTACTTGAGTCATCTTCTAATCCTGCCAACTTTGAACATACAGTAGCTGGAATGACTCCCATGGTCCTCTTGTCTCAGCATCTGTAATACAGATGCAGCAACAAGCAGGTTTCCCTCACACCATTTACTCTGCTGATGGGAGAAAGCCCTCTGATTTTACAGATGAATTTGTTCTGCCAACTTCTGATTTCACTAAATCAGAAAAAATAATAGTAACCCATATGCATACATTCTAAATCCCAGGATTAACCGAGACAGATTCTTAATATTGTTACACTGGTCTGCAGAGTTCTGATTGAAAAGATGGTGTGGTGGCGTGGTGTGTTATGTGTGTGTGTGTTTGTGATAGAGGTTGTGACCAAATAAAATTGGGACACTTAGTTACTACAGTTAGTTACTGCACAACATTATCAAAAGATACAGTTGGTTATCTTTATTTTGTGTTAGTAATATGTAAAATTGCCATGAACACTGAATTAGTGATAACTGAACCCTTGCAACTAAGTGGAATACAAAGTCACCTTCCTTTGAGTTGCTGGTCACAATGTTTTCTTCACCTGATTAATATATAACCTGTTTTAAGTGTGTTCCTATTTCAAGATAGGCGACCTTACTAAATAGGTACTGTGGGTCTAGCACTGAACTTACTCCAACATGGCTATAACTCATTCATGAACAAAGCTTACCTGGCATTATTCATATCCCCCTTGTACA
Source organism: Condylura cristata (assembly GCF_000260355.1). Taxonomy (NCBI): domain Eukaryota; kingdom Metazoa; phylum Chordata; class Mammalia; order Eulipotyphla; family Talpidae; genus Condylura; species Condylura cristata. Next base: position 36,931,229 of record NW_004567104.1, read on the forward strand.
AGCCCTCTTATACTTAAATGCATGACACAGCACTTCAGCACTACACTTGGGAGAAATTTACTACAGTGAAACTAACAAAAACACTACAATGTGAAAAAAAGCCACTAAGTATACCACAAAAAGGACACGTGTTTGTAATACTAGCTTGAATAAAGTACAGCCTAGCAGGGAACTTGAGTATATGTGGGGCATCTTAAATTTGTCACTCCTTTATGGGTATCCACAAATGAAACAGAGTGATTGTTGGTTTAGGGAGCATAAAGAAGTTCTGAAAACTAGGCCAGTTTTCAAATAACAGAATTCCCAAATAAAGTAAATATCAGCTGAGACCTAGTGTACAGATGGAAGGGCCTGTCCATGCAGATGCTTAGAGAAGAGACCATCGCTCACACAGGCTCCCATGATCAAACTGGTCAGTCTCCGTTCTCTTCCAGAAAGCCCCTCCTAGCAGCAAATATTTCTCTGAATAGTTCTGGGCTAATAATGAACTTACATCTATGACCATAGACAGTCGTGTGCCTAGAGTCATGCTTCCTCCTGTCTATGTGTTCGGTTTAAGCTGATTCATTTAATATTCACCTCGTAGCTTTTTAAAAAAAAATTCTTGTTTCCTACATATCTACCTAAAATATTCCTTATCTTTGTAGTTCACAGTTATCCTATTGCTCCCCCTAAAACTTGCTTTTCTTGCTGCTTTCTTTACAATTGGAAAGACATAGAATCAACCTAAATGCCCAAAAGTAGATGACTGGATTAAAAAGATGTACTTATATACAATGGAATATTACTCAGGAACCAAAAATAGAAACACGTGTCTTTTGCAGCAACATGGATGGAGCTGGAGAAGATCATGCTTAGTGAAATAAGCCAGAAAGTAAATGAAAAATACCAGATGATTTCACTGATAGCAGGAGTGTAAAGGACCAGGGGAGAAAATAATAATAAGGAGCAACTATATGCCAGAGGCATTTTATGGGGGTGGAGTGGGGAATGGGATCAAAAATGGGGGGGTTGGGAAGTGAAGAGCACTGAACTACTGAACTATGGTGATGGCACATGGGTGATTAGGTGATAGTAAGCCCATGGGGATTACAACTGAGATGGAAAAATGCACGCAAAAAAACTATTATATTATTAAAAAGACTTGCCTTTCTATTCTATCTGAAATAATCAATAATCTTCCCATTCTTTGTGCCCCCAGAAGGGTCCCTGTTAGCCAGCTGCAGAGATTCACACTTGCTGGGAGTGTTTTCAAGCGGGAAACACTTCCTATGCATATGTGTACATATGTAAAACTGTGACTACATATATATGCATATATATGCACAATCTACATATGAGTTTATCTATTCTTATTATAAATAAGCTACTTTTATTTATAACATTTTATTGTATGCATATTAACATAAAGGGGAATTATATTTGCAATTAATAGCTGTGTGATTTAGATATATTTCAATATTTAATTTTAAAATACAATCATATATATAAACTGTCTAATGTAAATGTCCTCATTCTTTTAGTGTCTCAAGGTGATGTCAATATATCATACCCTTAAAAAAAAGCCCATGGAGTAGAAGGTCTACCCAGCAGTTCTAGGTAAAGTGAGGAATTCCTCACTGTGCACACACAGAGAAGAGAAATTGGATAGACTGTTATTGTAACTTCTTTAAGGGTTACTTATCTTTTTCTCAGAAGATTGGTTTCATTATTCATGTCTCCTGTTGACCAGAAACTTGAGTGCCGTAAGGAAACTTTTGTAAGGATTTCATATATCCCAATAATAATTCTCTTTACACATTTAGCCTCTGCTAATATTTCTCCTAAACTAAATAAATATCCTTGTTTTGATGCCACTGGTCTTGTTAAAATCTCTCTGTGATTTCCCATTTCTACTACATCTCATGCAGTTGTACTGCTTGGAATTATAGGGCTTACGTACCTGTTCACTTTCATTTTCTCGATCACCCTAACACAGCAGTGTTAGCACACATTGTTAGCAAACACTAGCACACACTGGAATCACACACAAGTCTTGCTAAAGCCATATTTCTAGGCTCTAAACTCAGAATTAGCTGTCTCGGTAGGTCTGAGATGGAACCCAAACATTTGCATCTGTAGTAGGTTCCCAGTGCTGTAGCCACTGTGGCTGCAGCTCCAGGAACAATACATTTTAAGAGCCACTAATCTTAATACAACCTGTTCACCAAGGTTCTTTAGTATAGTGCCTGTCCATTGCAAATACTTAGAACATCCATTGTATGTATTGGACCCATTTGTCTACTATGCAAATGTTTTAGAGAAAAAAAGAGATGTGTCATATTCGGATTCTGCTTTCAAATAACAATAACCAGCAAGAGATATATATCTATAGGAACTACAATTTTCAAGAACTATGTGTTATGAAAGAGACTTATGATGCATAGTAAGAAAGAACATGGACTATCTTAAAGACATTAGGGGAAACTTTACAACAGGTGCTGTATTTCGGCTGTGTTAGGGAGGATGGTAGGAGTGGTATTGGGGAGATGAAGTGCTTTTGTCAAACCTGGTTATTCCTCACTCTACCTGAATTATATAGTGAGGGATGTACCCACAGGTCAAGTTAAATTTGGGATCCCCCCACCCCCACCTCTCCATGGTTCAGTTTGACTGGAGATCAGACAACAGCAGGAAGAAGTTTGGAAGAACTAGCTGTTGGTAGTTCAAAGCAGCCTATCTACATTAGGCTAAGGAGAAAAAAATCTATGCTATTTGTAATAGGGAAGGATATAAAATGAATCTACCTGTACATTCACTACATAATCAGTTTGGCAATAGAGTAGAAATCAAATTGTATATAATCTTACAATTATGATTTTGATGAATTGGCCTCTATGGCCCTTTAACCCTCCTGGACTTTGAGAGATCTTCAGGAGGAATTTCTTAGGGACAACTCGTGATGAATGTGGCTGTGCCTTCCAGTAAGAGAGAGGCCTGAATCGATGACCACCTTGGGGAAGGATTTGTCTGGAGGGTGACAAAATAGGTTAAACAATAAACCCCTGAGAAGAAAGACTGTGACATCATTGCATGTATACTTTATGACTTAACAGGCATACTGAGGATTTCAAAACTTATTGAAAGAGAAAATCAAAAGGTGTCAGCAATCTGCAAAAATATGTAGTTTCTCGTGGCCAAGTGATTTTAAGCAAGCCCAAACTGCACAGAGTGTAGCTTGGTACTGAATTTGAGAACAGAAGCCCTGTGTATGCGAGGTAAATATTGACATCCTGCAAATAACCTTCAACTTTCTTATAGGAAAGGAGTCCAGCAAATAAATATTTTAGGAGTCTTATATTATGAAGCTATTTGGTGAGATCTGGAAAATTGATGTTTTAGCTTTATTAATGAATAATGAATGGTCAGGGCATACATTCAAAGTGAAAGGAAATATATACTCTCAGAAAACACTGTGATTTTCCTTTCACATTATTTTATACCTATTCTAAAATGACACGGGGATTACAAAAACCAATAGAGTTGCCATCAATTTATTACTAGACTTAGGAACTCAAATTTTACCTGCTAGTTCCTTTTTGAAAATTGAAATATATTTGGAAAATTTAGATAGTATTTAAAATTACAGGAAAAAAAGATGTTGATTAAACCTAGCCACATACTTTGACAATATCAAAAAGTCACCCTTGTTCTGAACCTAATATATCTCACCACAAAAAAAAAAAAAGCTCTTGAGTTTTACGCATGAAATGTTTGTTTCATGGCTTTGGGTTGATTTTTGTTGCAGCATTTAGATTTCCCAGCTCATTCTCCTTTACCTCCTTTTTGTCCGTGATGCAGCTAGTGGTGGATGCTTCCAAAGGCATCAGATGGGATGTATGTGCAAAAGCAGAGCAATTGCGCCCTCATCTGGCCAGTGAAGTGGTTACATGATGAAGATCCCTGAGCAAAGGAGAAAGGCTGCAGGAGAGAATCTATTTTGAGATATGAAGATGCATTTCCTTGTGAATTCGAAAGTTTAGAAATTTCCCAAGGCTTATTCATTATTATAGATAGTATTACCCCTTCTATGATATTTATGGAATGATCAAAGAAAGGAAAAATACATGCTGAGTTCCTCCAGGAATACTCCTTATCGTTGGCATTTTCCAGACTGCCGGCTAATGGTGTCAGCAAAATTTAAGTACTTAATAGGTGTGTTATACAGGCTTATACTAAAATATCTTGAAAGAGTAAGTGAGGACTCATAACTATCTTGGCATCTGTCTCTCAGAGTTTCCTGTCTACTTTTTACAAGAAAATCAGCATTAAACTGACTTAGTAATGACTAAATCTAAAGATGAAACATGAACAACTTGATGCAGCCTAATGGTATCTCAGGGCTGGATGGGAAGAAAAGATTAGAGCATGTGACTGTAGGGAAGGAGAATAGACATGCCCTCTTCAGCCTCTTCAGCCCCTGGCAGACAAGTCAGCCCCGTCCATTGGGTGAAGAGCAGCGTTGTTTCCCAGAGAGCGCAGCAATGCAGTAACAGTAGAGAAGCTGGAGCCCTGCCTGTGGCTTCCGGCTGCATTGGGAAGGAAGTGGCAGAGACTTCCCCCGTTAGCTAACTGGGTGTAGCTGAGCTGCCTGTCTCTCTCCTCACACCGTCTAGTCTATCAACTGTTTCTGTTTGTCTCCCCCCCCCTAAAAATCATTCACACTTTTGTCTTTCAAAGGTTTCCCTGATACCTTAATTCAAACTGCTGGGTTACGGTGCATTAATCTGGGTTTACAGAGTTTTCAACCAATTTCAGTATCTGGTGACTAAAGGGAGAGATGTGGTGAGTGATGTCAGGGGCATTTTTCCTGGATTGGAGATGTTGCCTCGCAAGGTCCATACTTAGGGTGTTATTGATCTCAAGCTGGTTATCACTTAGCTCTGAACAACTAATATAACTAGCCCTGTGGTAGACTCAATCTCACGCTCTCGACCAGAAATTCAGTGCTTTGAAAATGAATGTTAAACAAACAAACAAAAAATGAACAAAATAAATGACAGATTGTAACTTGACTTATAATTGTGGTGAATGTTATGCAGTTGGTACAGTTAACCACTCATTAAGTTGTTTACCTGGCACTAATATAATGCTTCAGTTTTTGTTTTTTGTTTGTTTTAAGATTTATTTACTTATGCATACAGAACGGGGGTACAGGCCAGGGGTGCAGGGGCCATGAGAGCATTCACCAGAGACAAAGCGGGGAGCATAACAGGCAGATCGAAGAAGCACACTGCTGAGGGGAACAGTGGGTGGGCCAGCAGAGGTCTGCCGCACTAGGTGGATCACCTCCGGGGCTGGGATCGACCTTGCACTGACGCTGCTAAGTCCAGCTTCGCAGTGCTGCATGCTAAGCCGTTGTGCCACCAGGGAGGACCCGTACTTCAATTCTGATCAATAAACAAAACAGCTTTAACATCTCCCTTATGAATCCGCTTCTCATCCTGATTTGTCTGTTCTGTCTGTGATGGTATCCTCTCAGAACTCAGTTTCAATACTTACTACACTTTTACTTTACATGTTTTGTGTCCATTTCCAAGCCTCTCTGCGTGCTATTGATTCGTCTCAAATCTTCCTTTTCTCATCCTTCCATTCCCACCACTACTACCATTCTAACGTTGAGTCCTAGGTAGTTAAGCAATAGCACTGTAACTATTTCCTGCTCTGTTCTCTCCACTCTAAAGCACGTTCTCACCCCACGTTCACTGTGTACTGGTGAAAGTCAGTTCTGAATGCAGTTTTGGATGATGTGCGCGAGTATCTGGTGCTCTTCTATGCTGCCAGAGTTCCTGCTCTGTAGTTAGCTGTGAGAGCTTGTCCCTCATGCCTGCTCTGTGCCAGCAAGAGGCTCTATTTTTGCCATGTATTTCTTGCTACCAAAAATGCCTTTACTTGTCCTTTCAGCTGTTGACCCTTTACTTGTACCTTCACTTATTGACACTATTGCCATCTTTGAGGACAAGCTTTTACGCCAACTCCTGATCACTTCTCTGAATAACATGCTATAAAATAAAGAATTCTAGCATTCTTTCTTATCAAAAAATGGGAGTATTTGCCCTGCTGTACATATGGCATATTTTATCCTTTGAGTATCTTTCTCATGTATTTTCCTACATAGTATGTTGTTTGACACCAGAGACAAAGACTCATCCAATCTTCTCTCAAACACTGAATATTTAGTACTCTTTAAATTTGAAATATCCATTTCTGTTAGTAATTTGAATATGCATCTTATATGAGAAAATGTACTGATAGAGGAATCATTTATACTTTATCTTGTATATAAATCAAGAGTTTTAACTACACTTGCTACAAGAAAATAAGGTGTTTTATACAAAAATGTTTTAAAGAGGCCAGTTGATCAGTGAGCAGGTTTAATTCAAATATAACATACTACTTACTTATCAATAGACACAAATAAACATTTTTTTGCTTTTAAACTTACTTTCTGAAACTTATCAGAAAACCCTTTATTTCTAAATATTTCATTAAGATAACATCAAAACACTTATTTCAACATTTCAAAGATAAAATTAGTGAAATTATTCTACAGTACTTATCCCACATGCAAAAAAAAAAAAAAAAAAACGGTGGTCACTTACATATCATTCAGCAAACATTTCCTCAGGGATCCACATGTACCTGGGACATGGTGGTCAGCCAGACAGATAAGGCCTGTGTCCTCATGCTTAGCCTTGATATTAGGAATATGACTTCTTAATTGTATTTTATCTTAGAAATGTCATTTTTAGGAGTCTATTTTTTTTTCAAAAAGAATTATGAATATAAGCCAGTTAGTTACATTTCCTTTCTCTACTTATTCCTTCTAACTTAAGAAAATTATAGAGAACAATGTAGTAGAGATTTATGTTTATTTTTGCTTCACAGTGAGACAAAGTAACTGAAAAGAAAGCTTATCATCAATGTTACTAGAGGACATTATTGTATATCTTCTGGTTGAATGCATGTATTTCAAACTTTGCCTTCTTCCTTCTCTGAATTATCTAACACACTGATAATGTCATCCTGGATAGATGGAGAAACTAAGCAAAAAAACTTCATAAAAATTGAAATGTAGAATTGAAAAGAACTTTTGAGATCAGCTAAATACTTTATTTTCCATAAAGGAAAAGAAAACTCAGAATCAAAATGACTTGTTTAAGTATTTGCAATGAATTAGTAGTAGACTAGAAAATTTTCACACAACCAATTAAGTTCTTCTTCCCTCTCAATTACGTTATCCTAGATACTTACATTCCCCATATATTCATTTCACGAAAACATTTTCCCCAGTGTTTCTAGCACACCTTTGAAGTCAGTATGGAAAAGTAACAGAAATTCAGTTCATGCTATTAAGAACCTACAAGCCTGGAAAGGCCACTGCCTGGTACAGGGCAGTTTAGTAAATGTTTTAATAGAAAATTAGGTTAGATGAAAGCAAAGCAGAAGAACATCCGGAAGAGGTAAAAACCCACTGTAAGTCTTAAAAAAAGCAGGTAGGCAGTGTGAAGCTCTCCTGCCTACAGGGATTATGCAGGTGCTTCTCTTCACAAACCTGTTCCTTTGCAAAGCAGTGGAAGCTGCTCTTTGGCCAATTTGCACCTATGCAGGTGCCTCTCTATTTTATTTCCCTTTTCAAAAAAAAAACCCTTCCTTTAAAAAAAATAAACACAGTTAAATAATAGTTATTTTATGCGAATAAAGTGAAGGGATGATATTTCAGAAAGAGAGAACCATGGTGCAAAAACTCAGAGTATGAGATTGCATGTTAAAGTGTATGCATGGTCATGGGGTCTATAGGTAGACAGAGAGAGAGAACTCAGAAGGTAGCTAAGGGCTAGATCATCAAGCATCTTGGATGTTTTGCTGAGATATTTTTCCCTAATGATTCCCCCCCCCCCGTGGTCTTCCTTTTTTTTTTTTTTTTTTTTTAAGATTTATTTGTTCATACAGAACTGGGGTAAAGGCCAGAGGTTCAGGAGTGGTGAGAGGCTTCACCAGAGACAGAGTGGGGAGCAGAACAGGAAGATCCACGAAGTACACTGCTAAGGGGAGCAGCGGGCGGGTCAGGAGAGGTCTGCCACTCCATGTGGTCACCTCCAGGGTAGGCGGGAATCGAACTCACGCGGAAGTAGCTTTAGCTTCTCAGTGCTGTGCTTTAACCCACTGCACCACCAGGGAGGGCCAGTGGTCTTCCTTTTTTAGCGGAGAAAAAAAAAAAATCAGTAGGGAATGGTGGGTCTCTGTGTTAAATTATGAAATCTTCATTTTCCAGGAAATCATTATTGCAGCAGTGTAGAGGACAAAGGTTGATGGGACTACAAGCAGAAGGACCAGATAAGAGACAGTTGTGGTAAATTAAAGGAGATAGTAACACTGTCTCAGAATTGATACTCCAGTTTCGACCTATTATTTTCCTTCCTAGAATTATTTCTCTATTGGCTGACTTTTTGACCAATCATTTATTTCCCCTATTTGCACAGAAAAAAAAAAAAACGACAAGCTATAGCACACCCTTAGAAAGGCAGGGCAGCCTTTCTAGCGAATGATGTATTAAATGAAAGGCCAAACATCTTTCTTTCAATAGATGTTTTTATACTTTTGAAAAAATGATCCATCTTTATTGGTTGATCCATCAATAACCCTTGGTCAATAGCATGAAAATTTTTTCATTATCTATAAATCTACAGAGCAAAGGGAGAGGATTCAGCTCTCTCCTCTGTTTGGTTTGCTTAGAGGTAGTAGGGTGGATTAAATGAAAGAGAGTACACTTTAGCGCAAGATTATTTTGTAAGAGTATTTTGCAAAAAACTGTTTACACTGAGCTTATATGTACACATATATATGAGCTTATGTTATATATACATTTACCTCTATCGGTAGTACCCCTAACACTATCACCACAATCACCTTGTCAAAATTACCTGTGAATCAGTAGTTTTTATTCCTGAACTGATCATTAATATTCCTCTTAAGATGGATATTCAAAAATACTACACTCCAAGTTGAATCTTCAAAAATTCAACAACATTCATATTGTGAAATGTTACTTAAGAAAAATATGGGATACTTTTGGCCCTCCCTGGTGGCACAGCAGGTTAAAACACAGCACTAAGAAGCTAAAGCCACTTCAGCATGAGTTCGATCCCAGCCCAGAGGTGATCCACATCGCGCTACAGACCTCTTCTGACCCAGCTGCTGCTCCCCTCAACAGTGTACCTAATCAGTCAGCCTGTTCTGCTCCCCACTCTGTCTCTGGTGTATCCTCTCACTGCCCCTACACCTCTGGCCTGTACCCCAATTCTGTATGCATAAATTAAATCTTTAATATATATATATATATATCTGGGATATTTTAATAGTATCTTGTTCCTTTATTAAATATAGATAATACTAACAAATGTAAAAAAGTGAAGCTATTAACAATAACTTCCAGTGGTTCCACACTGAAAATGCTAACAGGTATAGCAGGACTTTGTGCATTTTAAGGAAATTGATGGTAATCACAACTCCGAAAAATTGATCAAACCTGAAGAGAATGTGTATTTGTTCATCTATCCATGAATATACTCTGTAAGTAGAGATAATTACATATGATAACATTTTCCAGGTACTAAGAATTAGTTTTAAAATTTGTTTGTGCCCTTATGTTAGAACACTTGATTAAAAGACACACACACACACACAGCATTTGACAGTACTGCTAAAAGAAACCCTGATATAGTTCTGGGAAACTGTCCAGGGGACAGACTGAACTCAAAAAGAAATATTCTGAAAAGTTCAGAGAGCTGTACTGCAGTGCAGGATCCAAAGGGTGTATTTCCCTTTTCACTGTTATATCTTTTGATAATTTGCTAAAATCAAAATTCTGAAATTGCATTCTATCCACTTGCTATTTTCTTTTAAGATTTATTTTATTTATTTATGCATACAAGAACTGGGGCATAGTCAGAGGTGCGGGGGTTTTAGAGGATTCACCAGAGTGGGGAGCAGAACAAGTGAATCAACTCAGATAAACTGCCCAGGGAAGTCTCCTGCACCATGTGGGTAAGCTCTGGCCAGGGGTAGAACTTGTGCTTCATGGTGTTGAGACTTAACTCCTTGCATTACCAGGGAGGCCCCCTTACTATTTCTAATAAGTTTATTTGACATTGGTACCGATACTGTAGGCATCGGCATTTGTTTTCAACCAAATGCTGAATTCCCAGCAGCTTTGTTTATAGGGAAAGTCAAGCTAGCAAGTGAGACAGTTCTTGTCTGTTTCCCAACACCTACAAATCTGTCTTTATTGACAACTATATCTTTCCTTCCTATTACTATGGAGAAAGTATCCCACCTCTTACAAAAGTTGCATCTTCACAAATATTCTGAATCTTAGCCTCTCCCCCGTATGTGAAACAGAAATTTCATCAATTACTAAATACACATTCAGCTACAGGGCAGCTGCAGGCGCACATTCATACATTTACCTTCTCCCAACACTTCTGTCTCTTTACTGTGACTTTGCCATCAACATTTAAATGACCTCTAAGAACAATATCTCTAATAAACTAAAAACAACAGATTCATCATGCCATGCCCTCAAGCTCTAGCCCTATTGTCTTGCAAAAAAAAAGTCCATGCTGTCTCTGTTTCCTAAAAGTTGCTATTCATTGCCAATTGTTCTTCATTAAAATTATTTTAAATTCAAATTATGAATGGTTTATTCCCTTCAGTCTTAGTCCCTTTCCAAACTGGCTTATACCTATCCCCACTCCATTGACACATTTCTTTCTAAATTCTGTTGGTCATTCACTGGTCACACTGATATGTCGCGAAATTTAAGAAGCAATTTCCAATCCTCTTTATTTATTTATTTATTTATTTATTTATTTATTTATTTTTACCCCTTAACTGATTTCATCCCAGTTGTTTTATCTTTCTCTTTGCAATCACTTGCTTTCTCTGACACCATGTTTCCACGATTTTACTTCCATCTTCCTGTCTGCTCGTCGCCATCCTTTGCTGGATCCTTTGTCCCCTCCAGCTCTGATGTGTTGGAGTGCCACGGGTCTCAATTCCTAATCATCTTTGCTTTTCATACTATCATGTATTATGAGCCAGCTCACACACTTTTCTAGTTTTATAGAAAATGTAGAAGCCAAACATTGTATTTTCTTCTCAAGCTCACTTCTGAGTTCAAGGTTCATATTTCCATTTGTTAGGTAACATATCCACTTGGATGCAGGTTAAATTACAGGTAAAGCCCTTAAAAAACTAACTCTTTGATCAAGTTCATGAACTACATCTGTTGTGACTGAATATTTCCATTGCGGGTAGTTGGCTAGAAGCACTATAGAATTCTGAAAGTAAATAGCAATGACTTTGATGGATAATAAAGGAGAATATTTTTCTCCTCAGTGTAATCTCCTGTTTCCCTTCTTCCTTTTTCACAATATTAATGATAAGCTGTGCTACTGGTGGGATTTTTCATAGTTAATGGATCAGCCAATAACTGTGCTTCTCTTGTGTATTCATATCTTTTCAAATTAGCAGATGTCTTTTTCTCAGAGTTCCTCTATTGCTCTGTGTCCATAGATATTCAATTCACGCGAATATCTATAAAGGGAAGTACTAACATGTACCCATTTAGTCTGAGGCTGAATTGATGTGGTTTTTCTTACAATGATTGCTACTTGATGGAGATCATAGTGGGAAAGATGAGAATAAATATCTCTCCTACACAATACAGGCCCCTAAAGACAGCAACAAACACTGGATATACTTAGGAAAGGGGGTGTCAAAGAGAGGAAGAGAGGAGGACAGGATAGGAGAGGGGACACGGGAAATAAAGTAATTATGTGAAGTTGGGATGTCCAAAAGGCAGCACACCAGTGAAAGGACCAGCTGAATGTTCCCCAGCATTCTTTATATCCTCTAGTGACCTTTTCATTGCCTGCATTTTTTTTATATCCTCTAGTGACCTTTTCATTGCCTGCATTTTTTCTATTTCCTTTTTTAATGCCTCCTTTTCTTTCTTCAATTCATTTGCTTGTTATATATATATATATATATATATATATATATTTTTTTTTTCATTTCTTTCATTTTTTTTTCATTCATTTCCTTGTTTGCATTCTTAACTTTCTTGATGGCTTGTTTCATATCATTTTTTTCCTTCTCATCTTCTTTTTATTTGTTTATCATGATGATTCTGAATTCTCTATCTGGTAGGCTGAGCAGTTCTTCTATTTCTTTGGTGCTTTCTAGAGACTGACTGTTTTGTGGTGAATTTTTCCCCTGTGGATTGCTTTGGTATTTGTTTGCCTTCTTTTCCCTGACCTGTATTTTCTAATACTTTCTATTCGCTGAGATACAGTGCTGCTATAATTGATTGGCATTTTTTTCTGGATGTTCTTTCTGGAATGGCTGAGGGACTTCCAGACATTTCGGTTGTGGAGGATATTCTTAGTTGTGCTTTGTTTCAATATCTCCTGTTTTTTCCAGCCCTCACTGTGTGGAATTGTGTCTGTCATCTCAGGCAGTAACAGTCAGGGGTCTCCTGTGGTGTTCAGCTTCTTACAGTAACACGTTGAGTCCTTGTCTCTGGAAGGTGCCTGTTGATCTTTGTAAACTTCCAATGTCCTGAGTTCCCTTTATGCTTGGATGTGCCCATGGGTGATAGGGCACATTAGAAGTGTTGTAGGTCTCCCTGCAGCTGGGCCTATGGTTGATTTGGTCACTGGTTTTGTTTACTTTCTGAGCACTGTGAACCTTTCTGGCTCACAAGTCTTCAGGCCTCTGCTGTGGGGGCAGGGGATGCAGGGGTGCAGAGAATGCCAGAAGGGCAGCAAGCCTCCCAGCTGAGCAGGCTGCCAGTCCTCCCTCTGAGCTTCCAGGGCTCTGTGTGCCCACTCCAAGCAGCCACTTCCTGAGCAGTGTTTCCCCACCACTGGGGGTACTCTCACAGAGCTGAGTTGTCTCTCTTTAATTCCAGGGCTTTACTGCAGTTTTTGTGAGTAGATGCAGTTAGCAGGTAGACACGTAGCAAGTCTTCCCGTCTGAGGGACGATGTCCCATTCCTTCCCAGGGCCTCCTATACACGGAGATGCCCATAGAGGGTTAGGGGAGTGTTAAAATTTTTGCAATTTCCCAGGGTTGGACCTATGGTTGAGTCCTGTCTGTTTTTTTTTTTTTTTTCCCCCTTTTCCCTCCCAGGCTTTGTGAGTCTTGCTGACTATGTCTTAAAAATGGTGCCAAGTCCTGACCATGCCTTAGTGGCACCTAGTTCCAGCCCTCTGTTATGGGGGTAGGGGATGCAGGGAGTGCTAGAAGAGCTGCAAGCCTTGCAGCAACCCCAGTCACCAGTTCCTCCTCTCCACCTCCCATGCTCTATGTGCCTACTCTGAGCAGTTCTTTCCCTGCAGCTTGGCTTCCACTGACCCAGCTGAGTTGTCTTTCTTTATCTCCAGGGCTTTGGGGGGGTTGGGAATGTGGGGAGGTTTATGGGAGATAGAAGAGGGTTGGGGGGTTGAGAGGGGGGCAAAGAGCAGCAATCCTCCAGTCTGCTGCACTTCCTAGCGCCTGGGCACCTGGGTACTCCTGGATCTGAGCTGCCCTATCTGAGCTCCCTAATCTCTGAGTCTCCCTCAGTTATCTTCCTTCTAGTCAGTTCAGGTTGCTCTCGTTTGAGTTGAAACTTGTAGTATGTAAGTCTACAGTCCATTTTTAGTCTTACATTCCTGTGTGAGCTTGAACATAATGATTTCAGCGTCTTCACTCTGCCGCCATCTTGCCAGATCTGATCAGGACCAGCTGAATGTTAATGTGAGTCAAATATGGACAGGATGCCACCCCCCTAATTTATGGCCCAACACCATTGCCATGTGGAGGGCACTGGACCGTTGTTACATTTCAGTTCAGATCTCAAGAGTGCTAGCATCCAGTAGAACAGAAAGATTTTAGCTGTATACAATTACAGTATGGATTTATTGACTGAATCCACATTGCAACATTAAACAATTAGTAGCAAAAGGAGGAAGGTTGTGAACCTCCTGGGAAAGCTTAAGAGACTGGAGGTGCAAAGGTGATAGGCTAGCTCAAAGTGCTCAGAGAGTCTACATGGGGGGCACACCACTTCTCAGAACAAACCCCCCCCCCTTGTTCCTATCAAAACCTAGAGAAGATTTCTGAACAAAGGACATGAAGTTAGTAAGTATCTCAAATGCTTAAATTTGGTTCCTAAGTGTTATACCACTTTTCAGAGCCCTATTTTAAGTACCACCTGTTAATTCTTATTTAGTAGAAACCCCCTCAGCATAGCCAGGCTGATAGCTCTGCCTGCTACTTTGCATGTCTGTTCACCAGTGTCTTCATAAGTAAGTAGTTGCTTTTTAATTTATAAATTATGCCATTGTGTTTCAATTACCCCTACCTCTCAATCAATCAGGTTACACTGTCAATCCATATGACGACCCTATGGTTATGTCAGTACTAATCTAGAGTCTTGACTCTAGCTTTTTGATTTTGTCAAAAATGTTATTTTTGCTGTTTTTGTTATTATAGCAGCAAAGTTCTTCTTTAATTTTTTCACAATTGTTTATAATAAATAGTCTGTTGGAATGCCTGATGCTCTCCCTGATTCTCCTAATCCCAAGTTTTGTTTTGTTTTCTTTCCTTGTTAGGGAGAAGTAGAAATAATGTAGATACTTCCTGACTTCTACATAGTGATAAATTGTTAGAAAATACAATAGTCTCCAGTCAATCAGGGTTGCTATGTAGGTACTTCAAAACAGACACATAGTCAATCTGCAGAAGCTCAGCTAGGTGGAGACTTAGATGGATATTAAGATTGACTGTGCACTTGAATACTTTCTCTTCATAAGGATTCATACATAAAGCATGTCTGTGCTAAAATTTTAAATGTTGTAAAGGATGTCTGACTCAATTGTTCACTTTCATTGGTTATGTGTAACTAAGAAAAAAAGGATAAAAGCCCAAAGAATTACAAGGAGAGAGAAAGACATTAGGGAGGGAATGGCAGAAAATCATTATATAGAGAATTCTTAGATGCACACATGCACACACACTGCCATTTCAAAACCAAATCTTAGTAACTTTCATAGATTCAAACCTTATTGAAGCTTAGGGGTTTCTACTGGTTTGTTTCAGAATTTTGCTTTTAACCCAATCACTAAGTTAAATATATTAAAAATATATATTATCAGTTTGCTTCAACTCAACACCTCTGGGTTGTATGCCTGCCATATTTCAGACATTGTCAATCTTTAGAGATCCACCAGAGATTGAGACTGATACCAGCCCTGTCTTCATGAAACTTGTGGTCTGATTTCCAAGATAGCATTTTACAATGCAATTGTTAAAGAGCTTTATGCTAACAAAGGAGGACATTAAACTCATATAAGATGAAATGTAAAATAAAAATGATTCTGTGGTTACAAGATTAATAACTATTATACATCTTGCCTATTCTGGAAAGTTGCAGTTCATATGATCATATGACCATATGACCATATGTGAAGGTCTAAGGAGAGAAGCTCTTAGTCCATTCACACTGCAATGAATGAAATTGTGTCAGAGCTGTGGTGGAGGGCTATGTGCACCTGAAGAAATCCTCTATTGTGAAAAAAAACAAGAATGTTTAAAAAATAAAAGACAAAAATATGTTACAGACTGATGGATGAAACAAGAAAAATGTATGTCTCACAGTATGGGGGGCTAGAAAGTTCAAGATCCATGTACCAGCAAGTTCAATGTCTGGTAAGTGCCTGCTTCCAAGCTCAGAAGGCTATTAAGCATTCTGGAAACCTAGGGTGAGTTTTCTGGGTCTTTTTTATAAAGATACTGATTCTGTTCATGAGAGTTTTATACTTATGACCTAATTTCTTTCCCAGTACTGCCAAAGTAGGGTTTGGGACTGCAGGAAGTAAATGGTTTATGGGAGGGACATAAACATTCAGCCCATAGCAAAGGTCTCTTTTGCTTCAGTATAGGTTTTTTTTTTTTTTTTTTTTTTGTAGATAAGGAGTTATTCTGATGGCCCAAGAGAGTCTGCAATTCTGATTTTTTTTAAAGATTTATTTATTTATTCATACAGAACTGGGGTACAGGCCAGAGATGCGGAGGGTGAGAGGATTCACCAGAGACAGAGTGGGGTACAGAACAGGCAGATCGAGAAGTGGAGCAGCTGGCGGGTCAGGAGAGGTCTGCTGTGCCATGTGGTCACCTCCGGGGCAGGCGGGAATCGAACTCATGCGGAAGTGGCTTAAGCTTCTTAGTGCTGTGCTTTAACCCACTGCGCCACCAGGGAGGGCCCTGAATTTTTTTTTTTTAAGTTTAATTTGGGCCAGCCCTGGTGGCACAGTAGGTTAAAACACAGCACTAAGAAGCTAAAACCGCTTCCGCATGAGTTCTATCCCCGCCTGCCCTGGAGGTGACCCACATGGCCTGTCAGACCTCTCCTGGCCTGCCCGCTGCTCCCCTCAGCAGTGTACTTTGTAGATCTGCCTGTTCTGCTCCCCACTCTGTCTCTGGTGAAGCCTCTCACTGCCCCTGTACCTCTGGCCTGTACCCCAGTTCTGTATGTATAAATAAATAAATAAATCTTAAAAAAAAATAAGTTTAATTTAGCGTTTGTCCTCTTTTTAGAGCACATTGACACAGGATACATTTCTAAAGTGCAGTTCATGCTCTATCTTAAGAAAGTTGCTAGGAGTGAAATGTATCAGAATTGCATACCACTCTTTTGATAATTCCAAATATTACAGTCTCCTTAGTCCCAGTGGCAACTAACCCAGAGATTTCTTGTTTCTTTCTGATGGATTTGGTTATATGTGGTTCTATTGGTAGAGGGCAGGTTGAGAGAATAAACTGTGTTCTCTAGGTTTGAGTGAGTCTCAATTGGACACATTTATTGATGTAATGGTTTTCTTTTGCCATGGTAAGCTGCTTCCAAAGGGAGAAATGTGAGTAATAGAGTATATGGATTAAATGGCGTATGTGTTGGGCTCTTAGCACAAAAGGTAAAAAGTGAGGAAACAGCACTGTTACACCTATTCTAAGAGTTGAGAGAAGAAAGTGAGATAAAAGGACTTGTGAGTTGTGGAGCAGAAACTGAAGTATATGTTGGTGCAGGCTGTTGTGAGGGGGAAGTCCGTGTATTTCATGCGTCACACAGGCAAAAGTAGAGACAGTGATAAGTGGTTCCAGAATGTTTCCATTAATGTCTATTGAGCGATGATAATGGACAGTGTTAGGAAGGCATTACTAGCAATATTAAGGATTCTCAAAGCAGGAAAAAGACTTTTCTCTATGTGTTCCTGGAGGGAAAGTGTGAGAAGCCTGTAATGGATCTCAGTCATCTTTGGGTCCTACACCCTTATGTATGTATTGCCTGGTCAGAAAATATACTGGCAGGTATCTGTTCAGTTGGGGAGACCTAAGAGAATTCAACTCTTTATGTTTTCTTAATTGAGTCATGTGCTTGTAGTTAAATTCATTGACCTAGCCACAACAGGTGGTGGGGGTGGATGCTAGGCAAAAATAAATCTGACATTTATTAGAACTTAGAGAATCATGTTCTTCAGTGCAAGGAAAGCATATGTATAGTGTGTTATATATTTTCAGTTCCCACAAGCTATAAATGCATTTTGTATTTGTATATTTCTTGATACCAAGAAACCAAGATAGTAGTTAACTTACCCACGGTAATGCAAATTGTAAATGGAAACACAACAGTTTCAGTACAATAAGTGGTAAATTGTCATTTGATCCTGAGTCCATATGATGTGAAAAAAAAAAAAAAAAGCTCTTAAATTTTTTATTCTAGGCAGAGAAATACAAAGAAAACAAATCCTCAATATCTACCATAAGGAAGCACAAAGAGGAGAATAAATGCTAAATTATTCATAATATATTGTTACATTCTAAACTTTGGAAGAAGAACGGTGTGTGTGCATGTTAATTAGACATTATCCTGGGTGCTCACTTCATTAGTCATAATCATGCCCTAGTCACAAGGAATTAGCAACTCAAAGCAGGATAGAGCTTACTTATGCAACTAACCATGTGTCCAGTAGAGGGAGCCTCCACCTCACAATTGAGTCTCGTTAGCCAGCAAAATCCTGTTTCTAAGGAATCTCTGAGAGGTCCGGAAAAACAAATTATCTTCGAATAAATTTGAGAGAAGAATTACTTCTACTTAAAAGCAATTCACTGCTTAGATGCAAAGAGAAATGCATAAAATTATTTGCTCATTTCCTAAATTATTGAAAGCCAGAGGAATGTTAGACTTTTTCTCTGATTCCTTGTATTTTTCAAAGGCTGCAAAAATCCGGGGCTGTCCTGGTCATTATTGAAGGATTTTATGACCCCACACTGTGCAGTGACATCTTTTGGCTTCATTAATATAATGAGTGATGACTCCAACTAAATTTCAATGCATCTCCTCCGCTCACATTCTCATGTCATCTGATTTCTAAAGGAGGAAGCAGGACATGTCAAGAAAATGGGAAAAAAATAGTAAATAGACATACTTACATAGCTACACCTCTAATTATGAAAATTAGGAAATAAATGAATATGTTAAGATTGACCACAAGTGCATGCTTTGACTTATGTGTCTATTTTTTAGGTTTCAAATTTTTATAACAAATTCTCTGATAAGTTAAAAACAAAGAAAAAGAAAAAAAAACAAAACAAAGGGGGAATTAAAAAAGCCAATTGGGGAGTAGAAAATTCTTTTTAGAGAACATTCTTTTAAAACTTAATTTAAAGAAATTATTATTTAGACATTCTCATAGACTAATTACTTTGTGAAATATTCTTTTTTCCGGTGTTTTCTTTGTTTTCTTAACATTGTTCTATTTCATTTTCTTCTCCCCCACTTTATTTTTTCCTGTAAGACATCTATTATCTCCCCTTTCTTTTTTGTTTCATATTCTCCAAAGTATTCTGCCATTTCACACACATATTAACTTAGCTTTTTTCACCCACCCTGTCAGTCTTCTGAAAGTATCCCCATTTCACTGTATCAGTTCCATATGATTTGAAGCAGAGTAAGTGAGGCCATATCCAAATGCCACTTCTCCTTCCAAAGAAGAAAATGCTCTCGGAGGCAGTTGTAGCTTCTGAGTTCTAGTGGGGACCCACCTGGTGGCTGTGTCCCTTGTCTTGCCTCTGACCTAACAAACAGTGTGAACAGATACCTTGGCACCAAGATTTGTTGTGAGTGAGCTGGGGCAGGAGGGGAGGCAAAAGCAATGAAACAGTGTATCTGATCATTAAGTGGGCAGAAAGACTGGTGGTGGTAGGAAAGCCTGCAGGAGCAGTGTTCAGTCTCTGACATGTTCCTTCACATAGGTCTCCTACATTCTCCAAGTCTCAGTTTTCTTATCCATATAATGGGAACAAATATCTCCACCTCCTCCATAGGTTTGCCATGAGAATGAAAAGAGTGATGCATATAAAAATGCTTACTGGCCCTCCCTGGTGGCGCAGCGGGTTAAAGCACAGCACTGAGAATCTAAAGCCGCTTCCGCATGAGTTCGATCCCCGCCTGCCCCAGAGGTGACCACATGGCGTGGCAGACCTCTCCTGACCCACCTGCTGCTCCCCTCAGCAGTGTGCTTCGTGGATCTGCCTGTTCTGCTCCCCACTCTGTCTCTGGTGAATCCTCTCACCCTCCGCATCTCTGACTTGTATCCCAGTTCTGTACTAATAAATAAATCTTTTTTTAAAAAAAATGCTTACTAAGGAACATGAATATAACAAGGAGAACAGATTGCAGGGTGTTGTGATGAGGTAGGGCTTTGCAATCAATGCTCTGGTCCCTGTTCAGAAGCTCTTCAGGCCATAACCCTAGGCAGCACTTAGAGGTAAATAAAAGGTTTCAAATCCAAGTTTTACTTCTGACCAGCTCGGTGGTCTTGAATAACTGTATACACTTTTAGGATTCTATTTCTGTATCTGAAAAATAAGCATCAATAATACTAGCCTTAAATTTGATGAGATTGAATAGGATGATCTATATGGAAGTGTGTGGTAGTCAGAAAGGAAGGCTGCTGGGAATGTTTTTCCTCCTGCACACCACAGAACTTATTTTGCCGCCCCTCTATGGACCTCAGTCTCAGCCAGGCACACACCTGCTTCTTTGTATAGCCAGAAATCTCAAAATCTAGTCTTACTTTTATTAACTGTTCTAGTTGAATGTTTCTTCATTGAGCTTCTGCTATGTACAATATACCCACCATCTTGGAAGTCATCACCTGAAACAATTATCTCTCCCAGTTCCCATCACAGTGTATTCTGAAGTGGATGCAAATGCTATGTATCCTGGCTAATAGAGAATCACTCTGGTCCTATAGTAAGTAAGACATTATTAATTAATCTCTAATAGATGTTCTAGGGCCCTCACTGTAAAGGCAACTGCAAAATGCTACTTCTCAATGATCCAATGCACGCACCTTTAGCTGTTTAGCTGCCACATCACTGAAATGATGGCAGTGATCTAGTCTGACCACCTCCTCTTTCCAAAAATTCTCCACTTTTGTTGCACATCATACACACAGGCACACACACACACAGAAGTTTTCCTATCATCAATCTAATAATCTAATATATGATCATTTCTTCACTGTTTCCTTAATTCTATCTTCCTGATTTCTCCATTGCTAAAATATGGACACTCCTAAAGATGCAATCCTCTGAGCTTCTGTTCTACTTTTACTCAAATGATTTGGTAAGAGCAGCCATTTGTGCAGTCAATATGTGTTTTGTCTGCATGAGTTTAATCACTATCTCTGGCTTTACTTTCTTATAAGCTTTGGGTTTTGATGTCCAGCTGTCCCCTAAACAATTCAAAGATATGTTGGTTACAGTGTATGTATTAAAAAAAAAAAAAAAAAAGGACTGCATGACTCTGCTCTTGGTGCATTTTTTTTTCCCCATTGTGGCTGAAACAAGCGTAGTAGCTCAAAACCTACATTTATAATCTCACAGTTCTGTAGGTAAGAAATTCAGCACAGCATGGCTGGATTCTCTGCTCAGAGTCTTGCCAAACTATAATCAAGGTATCTGCTGGGCTGTTGTTCTCATCTGGGGCTCATGGACCTCTTCCAAGTTCATTAGTTGTCAAGATTTCATTTCCCTCTCTCTTTTCCACGTGACTGTCTTCATCTTGTCAGTAGCAGCAGTGGGTGGATCCCTTCTGCTTCCAGGCTGTCTGACTGCCTTTTCTGCTTTTAAAGGTTTATGCGATTACACTGGGTGCACTCAGATAATCCAGGATAATCTCACTATTTTAAAGTCAATTTGTTAGTAATGTTAATTACATTTTTAAAATCCCTCCTGCCATATTAGATACCATATTTACAATCCCTAGGATTAGATATGGAATATTGTTGGGGGCCATAATTTTTCCTTTGAGAAACAGCACTAAATACACATCTGCCACCGTTAGGTGGAGAATTAGAATTGAAAGGAATACTCAGAACAAGCTGGCCCAATGGCTTCATTTTCCAAATAAGGAAAGTAGCATTTTAGTTAGTAAACAGACCTGCCAGGGTTACATATAGTTTAGTGACAACATCAAGGTTTTTTCTCCTAATTCTCAAGCAGAGTATATCCATCTGTTACTGTTAACTTTGTCTCTGAAAAGTCTTGCCATTATTTTCAACTGTTGCAATTCTATCACCAGTCTTCTGTCAATTTTATCAACCATCTACCAATAGAAAGTTTTTTGTTATTATTGAATGAAACTGTTAATAAAATATTAACAGTTATAATAATAATATTAAATATTATTGAAAACAATATACATGGAGACCTGAATGAAGCCATTAGGGATAGGTCATAATATAGCATGTGAGTAGCAGTGTGCATGTCCAGATGGGTACTTAACACACACAGAGGATGGGGGCGTTGAGAGGTTTTATTTGACACAGAATGAATCAGGGAAGTCTCCTTGGAGATGGATTTTGAAGGAAGAAAAAACACATTGGCAGAAAGTAAAGAATCTGTTGTTATGAAGAAAGAAGGCACAGATGTATAAGTTGACAAGTCAAGGGTATCAAGCAGATTGGATTTTGCTTCCTGAAATGGAAGGACTCTTTTGAGGAATAAGGCAGGAGTGATGTTGGATAGATAAAAAGGAGTCATTGCTAAAATGTTTTGGATCCAAGTCCATAGGAAAGCATGCGGATCAGTTTTTGGAAAACTAAATTGAACAATGAATTCTAGTTGGCCATCTGTCATCTGCAGAGAAGATGGAACAAGACCCTAGGGATAACAAACCAAAATCCAGAAATGGGTTTTGAAATGTGGAAATGGAAAAAAATAATGAACAAGTATTGTAAATGTGGGGGAAGAATTGGAAGGATGTGTTGACTGATTGAATGTGATACACATAGGTACAAAAAGATTTCAAGAGCAAATTGTTGAATCCAGATGTTCTGGAGGATGCCTTTGCTCCCTTCAGAGATGGGTAAATTTGAAAGATGACTTATATGCAGGACTTCAATCCAAGACTATCATTCATACAATTGAAAGACAATAATGAGTATAGGTGATGATAAGTGTATCACCTAGATTCTTTATTCCATTTTCACATTAAGGCCAATTGTGTGTGTGTATGTGTATACATGCATACATATGTATGTATATATATACACACATATATACATATATATATATATATATATATATATATATATATATATATATATATATATATATATATATATCACTAAAGATTAAGATGGTTATTTGGACTTTGTGGAATGGGTTTACTGATAAAGATGTTTCCAATACATGTGAAATTAATGTTTAAAAACTTCTACAGAAAAGTGGACTTTAAAAAAAAACTGAGTTTTCATAATTTAGTAATTATTATATTATTACTTGTGCAAGTTTCTCATAAATTCCTTTCTCATCATTGATCAACAACTGTCACTTTCCCATCCCAAGCAACAATTGTGTTTCCATGGGATTGCCAGTATATTGAGTATTCAGGGTTCTGTTTCTTGTCTTCTAGACCAGGAACAGGATTACCAGGAAATTTATAAAATGTTCACAAGTTTTATATATTAACTGTTTAATGCTTCCTTGGCAGCATCATTTCCTTTGTGTTCGTCTTACTTCCATGCTGTTTTGTTCATCCTGGCTTCTGAGCTTAAAAAAAAAAGGCTTATGAGGATGGTGAGAGTGCATATCAAGTGCCAGACCTGCAGCCAAGATTACAAGTGAATGTGGACTATAAAAGCAGAAAGTCAGTGATGGTTAGTGCTCCCTCATCAAGCAGGTCTCATTTGACCATAGCTGTCATCATGAAGAAGAGAAAAGTAATGGAAGCTGTTAAAGAATCTGCTTCATTGAAAGCTGTGAGATGAACAAAGATACTAGGAGATCCTTTATTAGATATAGGGAAACTTTATATATATATATATTTTATATATATATAATCTTTATATATAATCTTTATATATATATATATATATATATATAATAGTTTATTTTTACAACATTTTATGCCTTTTTTCTATCACAGTTGTAATCCCCATGGAATTCCCATCAACAAATCACCTGTGTGCCATCACCCCATCACCATAGTCCAGTGCATTTCCCTTCCACAATTTTTGAGCCTATTCCCCATACCACCCCCATAAAATGTCTCTGGTATATAGTTGTTCATTATTATTATTATTATTATTATTTGTTTTCCCCCAGCCCTTTATGCTCCTTCTATGAGTGAAGCCACCTGGTATTTTTCTTTTTTTCTGGCTTATTTCACTAAACATGATCCCTTCCAGCTCCATCCATGTTGCTGCAAAAGGCATGTGTTTTATCTTTTTTCATTGCTGAGTAATATTCCACTAGGTGTGTGTGTGTGTGTGTGTGTGTGTGCGTGTGTGTGTGTGTATGGAAGCTATTATTGGCATGGATTGAGGCCAGACACAAAAGTTGTTCCTCTCTGCACTGTGATGATAAGTACAGAGTGAAGAGTAGTTTACACTGTAGAAAGGAAAGGCTCAGCTAAATTTGGTGTATGGCATTGACGTTACAGCTAACTCTGGGTGGCATAAAGAGCCCCAGAACTGTTCTTCATTATATAATGTGCTGTGAGCAGTGATTCTAAGAGAAGTGGTGCAAAGGCAGTTGAAAATTTTTAGAAATTCTAAATAAGTTGATGGTGGAGGAAAATTACTCTCTGAAATCGCCTAATGATGCATTTCTCAGAATGCCTCCCTATCATTAAAGATGCATGATTTACAGGCTTATTTGTTTGTTTGTTTATTAAGAGGAATTAGTTTATACAATTGCGGAGGCTGAAAAGTCCCACAATGTGCCATATACAAGCTGGAGAATTGGGGAATTCAGGGGGACAATTCAGTTCTGGTCTAAGACCTGTGAACTGAGCAAAGCACAGGTTTTAAGCCTCACCTGAGGGCACAAAAAGATAAGAGTAGCTGTACCACTTCAAAGAGTGCACCCTACCCTGCACAACAAAACAAGACCTTTTTCCACCTTCATTTTACTTAGCCACTCAAAGGGTAGATGATGCTTCACCAAGCCCCCCATATTTTTGAGAGAACCAAATTGAGTTCATTGAGTCTGCTAACTCAAATGCTAATTTTCTTTGGAATTACCCTTACAGGTACACCCAGAAATAATGGCTCATCTGAGCAACCTGTGGCCTGTCAAGCTGACACATAAAATTAACCATCACAGATAATGAATTGAGACAGATTGACTTAGTCCATTTATTTTTGTAATTTGTGAAACATTGTGAAAGTTTTACTTCCTAAATAAAAATGTCTCTGAAGTAAGAAAAAGTTGAAAATTCTTATTATTTTTTAATCTTTTTTATTACAATATATTAATTTCCTCACTTTTGGCTTCTACCTTGCCACTCCTTTAAGTGAACTTGCCTGAAATGTCACTTTAATAGCATTCCTTTAAAAAAAAATAAAAAATCAAGCAAACAACAAATGACTTTCTAACTGTTGCTCACCGTCTAAAGCACACAACTCTTATACTTACAGTGCCTACTTTTCTGAGATATTATTTTCCTTTATTCTTGTTATTCATACTGTTTTTTGTTGTTGTTGTTTGTTTGTTTGTTTTTACACTTCTTTTTCCTTATTAAGGCAAGTATAGGGGCTCTGTAGTACCTTCTTAAGTTTTCCTCAAGGTGTGTTTTCTCTTGACTTCTGTTTTCTAATAGTCAAAAAATTTAGGATAACATCCCACAGGAAAAGAAAAAAAGGCCTAATATTACCAGATATTAATAACATTTAGGAAATGTAATTGATGCTGAAATCAGTGTCAAGTGTGTGTTTGATGAAGTACATTCATTCTAATATAGTCAAAAACCACTTTGCTCAAATGCCTAGAGGTTAGTATCTCCATCTTGTTCTCCTTTTTATGGTCTAGTTCTTCATATGTTGCTACCCTCTGACATCTTTCTTGGTAGCTATCTTCTTTTATTATTGACTTGTACTCTTTTTTGTTATGAAATCTTAAATTTCATCATCATGCTTTCTCTGTTTTTATTGAGATCATCATGCTCCTTTTATCTGTGTGTGGAGTAAATTAAATTTATAGTTTCTGTAATAATATATTACCCATTGATGTCTGAGATAAAACCAACTAGGTTATACTGTACTATCTTTTTCACACATCTGAATTTTTTTTTAATCAGTATCTAGGATTTTTAAATCTTAGTCTTGATTGAGATCGACTTATACTTTTTAATTGTTTGCTTTTAGTATTTGTTATTTTGTCTCATAAAATCAGGCAAATTTCCTTTTTTCTCTAGGCAATTTATTTATTATTATTATTATTATTATTATTATTTTAAAACTTTATTTTAAGAACTGGGGTACAGGCCAAAGGTGCAGGATTGGTAAGAGGATTCACCAGAGACAAACTGGGGAGCAGAACAAGCCAACTGACAAAGTACACTGCTGAGGGGAGCAGCAGGCGGGTCAGGAGAGGTCTGCCACGCCATGTGGGCCCAGGGTAAGGTGGAACTCATGCTGAAGTGGCTTTACCTTCTTAGTGCTGTGCTTTAACCCACTGCGCCACCAAGGAGGGCCCCTTGGTGCAATTTTTAAATTCAGAATGATGTCTTCCTTGGAAGCTTGACAATCTTAAAATATCTGAGCTAAATCTTTTCTTTGCAGGACACTTGTTCATTATTAATTTTCTCAATTTCTTCTAAATCAGTTTTGATGGCTTTCATTTGTATTTTATATATCCAATTTTTTAATCAAATTTATTGGCATAGTAACAAAATATCTTTATATCTAAAATTCAAATCCTCACCTGTCTGTTTTCTCTATTTTTTATGTATCTAACAAAATTTATTTTAATGTTTTCATAGTTATTTACTTTGCTTATATTTGTATTAATTACATAATTAATTCCTATTATATTAATTTATTCTACTATGTTTTAAAGTCATTTTTCTGTTCTCTATTTTATTCTAATGGCTTTTTACTGAACTTTGAATCGGTATTTAACACATTTTAAAAGGTATCTTTGTGATTTATCTGGGATATTTTTGTATTATAGTGAATGGGACTTAAATTTTGTCATACTGCCCCAAGCGGAAGTCTTTGAAGTAAAGTAGCTAAAACAATGGAGGCAAGAGAAGAACTCAATTCCAAGTACTCTAACCACACCTAAAGTATTGTATTCACTTATTGTCATGTAATGTAGAGATACTAATAAACATAGGATATACACTAGTAAAAGTAAATAGGGTGGTGAAAGGTCAGAAATTCAGTCCATGTAAGAAAATACTGAACTAAATATTGACTATTTAATCCACCAATTGGAATGGGGACTAGAAGAATGAAAATGTTTTCAAATTCCTGAAAGACTGTAGTATCAGGGATTGCTTATACTATATTTCAATTTTAAATGACAAATATTAATTTACAGGATAAAATTAAAAAAAATGATTATGGCTCAAGAAACATATAACTCCCAATACATTACCTGGTAGCAGAAAATCGTTATCACAGGAATTGTTCAGAGATTTGCATATCACATAAATGAATATTGGGATGGAGTATCATGCATGATTTCAGTTGAATGGATAAACTCTAAAACTCATTTTCAAACTTGGGAGTTTTTTTGTAGTAAGCTCAGTGATGACAATATCACCTACTGCTTTTGTTTCCACTACAGTATCTAAAACTCACTCAATGATCTCCACAAAGATTGAATATGAATGTATAAATGCACGGTTGAGTAAATCAGTCATAATGGACACATATAAGATATGAGTGGTTTCTCACTTCCCTACCTTGTCTATATTTAACATTTATACACTTAAAATGTGTTTGTGTGTGTGAGAGAGGAGAGTGTATGTGTGTTAGACATGTGGGAGGAGAAGATTATCTGTTAAAATTCAGACACTGGAAGTGATTTCTTATTCAGGGAGAGTAAAACCCTCCAATGCTTCAATTCAGTGACACCCTGGGAATGTTTTATGGATCAGGTTTCATCACCTGTTAGCAGAGGAACTGAAAGGCTGAGGATTTTTTGATAGATGGCCCTTCAGAATCTGTCTTTAAACAGTACCCTTGGCTCGGCCTTCTTAACTACTTCCTTCATGCAGCATCCTCATAATCTTCCTTCTGGTGTCCCTTGGGTCAATGTAGGGCATTTACTTTCTTCAGTCAACTTCTGTCTGCCTTCTTAACTTGACTCTGTGTTACTAACAGGCAGAATACCTTAAGAAAAGCTGCAAAATCTGTAACCTGTGTCTTTTCTCACCAACAACTGTCTGCACAAGCTATAAGATCTTTGGCTATAAACCATTCTCACTGTCTATTGTTCAGATCTTTTCGTAAGTTATTGACTTTGCCTGCAACCCTCAACAATAATGCAAAATAAGTTTACTTTGGCAGAAAATAATTTTAAATGATGGCAATATGTATTGTAACCGATACAGGTTTCATGAACACTGGAGTGGGGGCGAAGTCCATGAAACCTGTATCTGTTACAGTATGACAAAGAATACTGTAACTACTTAAAAAAAAAATAAATGGATTTAATTTAAAATACAGGCCAGCATTACAGGACTCCCTGGTGGCCTATGGGTTAAGTCTCAGTGCTTCTACCATGAGGGCCCCCTGCCTCAGACTGAATTCCATTCCAGGCCAGGGAGGTGACCCACTGATGCAGCAGACCTTCCCTGACCACCCACTGCTCCCCTCAGCAGTGTATTTCAGTATATCTGCCTCTTCTGCTCCTCACTATGTCTCTGGTAAGTCCCTTGACTACCCCCACCTCTGGCCTACCATTATCTTATTGCTTTGGTCAGATTTTTGTCAGGACCTTGGTCATTCTATTAACTGATTTTCTGAGCCCATCATACCTTGGAATGTTTCACTATATCACATTCTCATCACTTTTCTTGGCTTTCAGATACAGTTATGACATTTCAAATGTAGCTATGGTTGATTGAATGCCTTTGGTTTGAGATGGAAAGAAGGATACTCTCTGAGAGGCACTGGATATCTGGTTAACCTGGAGATCTAGAATAAATAATTTTTCTTTGTCAGGGATAAAATAATTTTTGATTGCATATCTTCATTTCTGCATTGAACTTCTCGACTGCATTCTGTTATTGATTTTTCTTGTTTCCCCCTGTCGCTGAACATATCTCATTCTTTACTCAGTCTTTTTTGAAAACATGCTGCCCTAATACTCAAAATTTGGCTACACAAGGAATGCTTCTTATTGCTAGTTCACAAAATTTCAGCATTCCGTTGGGCCAATGAAAGCAACATAATTTTGTTTTTTCATTTTCTTCTAGTAGAGGTGACAGGTTTGGTATGAGTGAGGCTAGGGGAGGAGAAATGTTGTGAGGAAAGTTTCCTTTTATGGTACAATGCCATATGTTCTAATTATCACATAGTAATTGCCATTTGCTTTTATAGCAGATATTTAATGAGTAAAAATCCCCGGTTGACTAAATGATTCAGATTGTTAGTAATCTAACATTTCCTAATCACTGAGTCCAGAGTAGGGTCCAAAGATTGTCCTCACCATTCCCTTTCAGAATCCAGGGCAGTTTTTAGCCTTACTCTTTGATCTTCTCAAATATGTTTGATGTTTTCTGTAGTTGTTATGATAGCTCTTGTAGTTTGGGGATCTAAGATGCCTTTGCTTCTTCTTCACATAAGAAATTGCAGAAATCTAGCTTTCCTATATGCACATTTTAGTAAAAAAAGCTGAAACTTTTGTTCATAAAAAGTATATTTATTGAATATCTTCTAACATTGTTTGATAGCTTTGGCAGATATTCTGCCCCCCCCCAATTTCTCTGTTATTGTTTCATGTTCTTCCCTGGCAAAGCCATTCCTGGGGTGAGCCCCTTTGAGCTTTCTAGGGTCCCCTGTCTCTCACTCTGAGGGTCTCGGTGTTTGACTCGCTACCTACCAGCTCTCACTCACTGTGAAGGTATTGGCAGAGCCAGGCTTCAAGAATGCCCTTGGAGGGCATGCCCTTTGAGAGCACAGAGGTTTGTCCTTTCCATTCAGTTTGAATTAACTTTCAGGGTTTGAAGTTTGCCTTTTAAAGACTGGAGAGTCCATCCGAGCCCCCAGTGCCTACGAGCCCGAGTCAATGGAGACCATTGCCCACTTTCCTGCATGCCTCAAGATAAAACTCCATTCTGTCCTTTTATCCCATCACCTTCCCTCTTGTGTGGATCTAGAGTGATGCTTGGACTGCTGGGAATTCATGCTAATAATGAGCTCTCAAGGGTGACTTTCCCTTTATTTTCCTTCTTTTTATTTTTTTTTTCATTTGTCCTCAAGTGGTTAGCTCTGAAAAGAATAATTTATCAAATCATTTTTATTCTACTTTGGAGGAAGAAGAAAGAGGAAGGGGGGAGGGGAGAGAAGCCCTTTAAGGGTTTTAATTGCTTTGCAAGTCTGCAGGAGGCTGTGCTCAGCTTATCAAAGCTCACTCAGTCACGACCCTACTTTTCCAGCTCCCTGTTGCCTCCAGGGTGTTCTGAGCTCCCCAAAGCACAGCTAGGCCCTGAGCTATCTGATGGCTTTAGTGCTTAAGAGGTTAATTCAGGTGATGGATTGATAAATTTTCAAGGGTGGGAAGAAGAACAGGGGAGATGTTTTTCAGGATTTTAAAAACTAAGATGAAAAAAATGTTGTCTTAGTTCTTTTTTCCAGGACTTGATGAGTTTATATATTTAAGTGGGAGCATAACTTCTTTATTGCTATGATCATAGTATGAATTAGGGTATATTGCTTAATTTGCAATTAGCTTTTTCTAACCTGGGTATATGTCTACATTGTATTTCTCACTGAGGAAGCCAACCATCTTTGGGGAATTTAAACTTGCAGAAGTCAAGGCTGAGGCACTATGAAGTATTCTCATTAAGATAGGCAGTATATTGTTTTAAGGAGATGTTGACAAAATGGTCAGTCTTTAGGAAGGCAGAAAAGAACATAGTAAAACTCACTGTAATGAAATAGATGAACGATGAAACAGATAAAAAAAAAACAGTGTTTGTTTTATTCACTGCAGTGATATTATGTTATAACATTATGTAAGTTTCAGGTGTGCATAATTAAATCAACATTTGGAGCAACATGTGAAACAAATAGGAGGGGGCACAGTGAACTTGGTGAATGTTATGGTGCTTTGGTGTTGGATGTGTAAAGGGGAGTGGGGGGTCCCCAGGAAAAGGGGAAGTTCCAGGTTCCCTTCCCCACCCAGAAGTTCGAGGGTGGAGCTAAACAGAGAAGAGAGGAATCTGGAGAGGAGTCTGAGGAAGAAGGAAGCAGGACGGAGAGCCAGAAGGTTTCCTGAGGAAGCCACATGGAACAGAGAAACAAGTGAAGAAACTTTGCTTGCTTTTGGTCCTGGACTGTTTGAAACAGATGTGGGTGAGAGACCCATGGGGAGGTAACTATGGCAGTTTATCTGATTTTGATTTTGCTCTTTTCTATACAGACTTGTCTGGCCATATCTGACCCTTTTCTATGAGTCCTGCTCAGAAGGTGCTTTAGGTTTGTGACAGGCTTTTACCCACAAGGGGATGGGTGACTTTGGATGTTTGATTTAGAAACTATATTCTTTGTCTCTTCTGTATTGCATTCTCATTGCATTAAAGTTCCTTTCCGTTAAAGCTCTTATGTCTTGTCTTGGTGTGGTGGATGGCAGAACCTGTTTAGAGCAGGCAGGTTTGGGGGTTCAGTGGTGCCCCTTCTCCCTGCCCTGTAACAGGTGTAGTGTGGTGACATGGCTCTGAAGAGGTATGAACTTGCACTCCTAAGATGCATATACAGTAATGTAAACCAGTGTTCTCTCAATAAAATATAGTATAATATAAAAAATTCAGCATGTGTATAGATTATATTAAGTTCACCTCTAAAGTACAGTTGTATCCTTCACCACACAATTGATCCTTTCACCTGATTTCCCCACCTCCCTTTCCCCTTCGCTTATAGTGGGTCTTATAGTTTAAAAGTTCACTTGTGTTTTATTTAGTTCAGTTGTTTGTTTGGTTTCTCTATACTTCTCCCTATAAGTGAAATCATAGAGGTTTTATCTGTTTCCATTTGGTTTATTTGACTCAGCATAACACCCTCTGGGTCCATCCTTGGTCTTGCAAAGGACAGGATTTCATATCTATATGGCTGAATTGTATTCCATTGTGTGTCTATACCCCATCTCTTCTTTAACCAGCCATCTGTTGATGGTGTTTAGGTTGTATATAGGCCTTCACTCTTGTGAATACAACTGTAATAAACAAGAAGATCTCTCTCTCTCCCTCTCTCTTTTTCATTTGATTTAGTGTTTTTTTATTGTTCAAGTAAATACACAGAAGTGGGATAGTTGACTAGTGTAGAATGTCTATTTTTTTTTATTATTTATGAAATTCTTTTGTTTAATAAAAATGGTTTGGGACCAGCTTATAAGATCAGTATCAACTAACATACTCAAAAAGATATTTTAAAAATAGTTTGTTATCTCAAACAACAGCTATGTGTTTGTCCATGAAAAAAGAGGGGGAGGCGATAGGTAGAGTGCTTATTAGTTGGTGGTGGCTGATTTGCTATTGGTGGAAAATGTGACATAAGTAAAAGTGGTGACATGAGAAACTGACACCTGAAACCTGTCTGTTTTTGTAAACAAAAGGTATCTCAATGAAAAGAAAGGAATCTATCTATAGATAAGAATGGTGATCAAAAATTAGCTTTTATTTTTTTCTTCCTTTCTTCCAGAAGTTCAAATTATCTTTAGCAGGAAGTAAAATACTTTATGGGGGGATACAAATTACTGTCAACGACAAATAGAGAAACAGCATGCACTTGTCCATGGGCAGGCCTCTCATTGCAGTTCTTACAGCCTGTGTCTTTTTCCACAGTGGATGAGGGCACCATCTTAGAAGTTAAACCTCCTATGTTCACATCCTGATTCTACTAGTAAATAGCTGTGGGAACTTGGGCTTGTTACATAATCTCTCTGTGCTTCAAAATTCTAATTTATGAAATTAGAATCATTATAAACACGGCATCATAGAGTTGTCATGGAAATTAGGGGAGCTAATATTATAAAGTGCTGGAGTGATTCCTGGCACCTCCTAATCCTCTGGATTCAAGTACTGATCCATTGTCGCAGCTGAACATAGACTAATTCTTCCACACTCCATTCCACTGAGGTCTAGGTAGGAAGCACCCAGAGCTCCTTTATACAGATGTTGTCTGCAATGTATTGTTATCAGTGCTGTAAGGACTTTGTGTATCATTTTGATGATGACCTTTTTTGCTATTGTCTGTGCTGAGTGGGTATAGATACTTGGGTAAGGTCAAGGACAGAAAATCAGGTCAGGAGCTACAGAGTATAATAGAAAGTACATGGATTTGGGGACTCCTAGACCTGGCTGGGTTCAATCTCAATTTTTTCTCTGACTATGAGAGATTTATTTAACCTTTGTAAGCCCTTGTTTCCTCAACTTAGAAAAACTATTTTGAAATAAGGGCGAGGACAGTGATGATTCAAAATACAGTTATAGCTATATCAGAATCTCTTATACAGGATATCAGACAATGCCTACTTATTACTGTGGAGTCTGGTATGATCAGTAGCCATTAGGAAAAGGTTTTTGTGTGAAAGACTTTTTAAAATAACATGCTTAAATATCTTTTGAATAAGATAATTTATAGGTGTTATATCTGTCAACCCATTTATATCTATTTCCCATTTAAAAAAATTAAGACGCCTTTAACTACTATTTCAATTAAATTGTTTAATTGGAAGCAGAATGCAGGCTTATTGCTTGTCACTTATATCTGATCAAGAACCTGTGTTTCTGGTTAATTCAATTTAAAATAAATTCCATCACTTTAAATGTATTAGGAGAAGGGGAGAGGGAAAGCCTTTCTCTCTTGAAAGCAACAGCAAAGCAATCTATTATTAAATGTAGAAAATGATGCTAATGCAATCTGATGGCTGAGATTTCAAAACACAAAAATCAGGAAATTCAGAGTTCTGTTTCCCACAGCAACCGTAACGTTTCTCCCCTTGGCATATATAACATTTCATATTACCAACTATGCACTTAACTCTAAATGATTGTATATGCACAATGGGACCAAATTACAGTCACCATGGGCACCAGAATCGTGAAATGCCTGACACTTGTATATTTGCAAATTTAAGTTCAGTGGTACTTTTCTTTTTTTCTTATTTTCAAATATTTTATTGTAGGTTAGCCTTTTAGAATTCTCTTTTGGAACATCAAAGATAGTGTCACTGCCTTTAGTTTGAAGCTTCTATAATGATACAATAGATATGTCAAAAAGGCTACAACAGTGAAATTGTTTTATGGACAAATGGGGATCTACTGTATGCAAAACCCAATTCTGTGATCTGTATTTTAAAATTTATGCTTATGTCCTTTAGATTTCAACTTCCTACTTGGCCCTAAAATACATAAATCAAGATTAATTACTTTCAGCGCCACACCCAACAGTTTTTCTGTTTGAAAGTGGTATGTGGAAGGATCTACCTCAAGTTGACTTCATTGATACTCACAGCCATGTCCTATCCTATACTTATTTGATTAAAAGTATAAACATAGCTAGCTATTTTTTAATTACATTATGTTAGGATATCCTTTTCAACCTCTCTAATCTCTCTTCACTCCTTTTAATTAAAATTGAAACAAAAGACAAAATAAACCCAGGATAAATGGGATTAGCCATTATAAAAGCCCATGCAACTCCAGTTTTCAATTATACTCTTCCAGGTGTTTGGTTCTAGATGGCTGTCTAGAACGTGGCCAGGCTTTGGCTATCAAGAGATCTGGAGGGAAAGGAAGTTACCAAAATAGTCAAACTCCTAAAATATAAAAATTTCATGGATCATCGGTTTGGAAATTTTGTTTCATGGAATTTGTCCAAGGAATCTAGTCCAAAATCGGTGCCAAAATATATGTGCAGAATCAAGCATCAAAACATAGATTGTAATATAAAAAAGGAAAATAGAAATGAATAAAATACTCTATGATAATAACTGCTTAACTAAATATTGACACAAACATAATAAAACCACTTTTAACAATGATAATTTAGGCATGTATTTATCATCTGTCATAAGAATAGTTCCAAAATATGTTATTAAGTAAACACACACAAACGCAAAGCCTAAGTACATGGTATGATATGATTATACATAATATGATTATTTATGTATATATAATTGAATGGCTATGCTCATATTTGTTTAGAACATGAAAAAAAAGTCTGGAAAAGCATCTACAAGATGTTGTAAATGACTATAGACTATGGAATTTCAGGTATTTTTTTTCATTGTAATTATCTGTACAGTTTTATTTTTTTTCCCAACTACTATATCATTTCCATGGAATTGATGTAAAACAATTACATGTACATACATGCATACATAAGTGTATGCATATAGACATGTATGCTCAATTTGATGCTACCACAGAATCCAATATAGTCAAAACTTACAGCATTCTGCACTTGAAACTTGCTCTCACCAAATCATAGCAGGTCATTGAATTCAAATAATAAGTAGAAACAAAGCTCAATTTTTTTGGATGTGACACATTTAGAGGAGGCTAAGTAGAGCAGGACCTAGAAAAACATTGGCATTTTTTCATTCCTCATATAAAAGGGTACTGGGATCTTGTGGGGATTAGAGATTGTGATAGTGGGTGCTGATAGCAAAGTTGGTATAAGCAGATAGGATAGACAGGGCTGAGGGAAGCATTTTATAGGAACATAGATATAGTGGAAGATCAGCATAGATTTTAAGGATACAATTTGGATTGATTAGTGGGAAGAGTGGCTGTCAAAAGCCTAGCTTTAGAATATAGTTCAGTCAGGATTTATTGAATGCTTATTTACCAAAAAGCCAGCCAAGCACTGAAGCAGAGATTTAGCAATCAAAAGTTAGAAAAAGGAAGACATTCAGATGAAATGAAAAGGTAGCATGTAATGAGTGAGCATTGAATCCTTGCCTAGAACACGAAGAGGCAAGGCTGCGTTGCTTCAACAGAAGATACCCCTTTGCAATTTTGCATGTTGTTTTCCTTTCTTTCCTTCTCACTGCATTTACCATAATTTGAATTATTTGTTCCTTCTTAACTCACATAAAATTTTTGTGTCCCGCCATTTGTCACATATTTTTGCAATTATTTGCCTCATGTTGATAAATAATATACAGCCTTTATCATGAAAGCTTTTAAACTGATGGGGCATTGGGAGACAAGAACAGGTGTTCTTCAAACATTTTAATTGTAATAACAGGGAGAGACTAGTGGGTTGAGATTTTTTTCTCCTATTTCTAGACTTTTTCAATGACTTCCTAATTGTTAGGCATTGCCTTTATTCCACCTAAACCATTTTAATGATGATAATAGATTAAATAGTTCTAAAAATGCAATTTTTGCTACATCTTTATTGATGAGCTTATAATGACTCTTTATTATACATATATATGTGTATATATATATATATATATATATATATTTCACAGTTGAAGTCCTTCTATTTTGAATGTTTCATTTTCTACACAACCTCATTTTTCTTTATTCATTTTCTTATTTGGTTAATGTATTTGTCCCCTCCATCTCCACCCAACTATATGGGGAGGCATTGATTTTGCAAAGATGAGTAAACTGTGGTCCTGGGTCTAGTTATAGGGAGTAAAAATGTATAAAAATGAGTACAAAATATGTATAATGCTGTACTGTGTGTATATAGAACACAATTTATTGGAAGGAGTTGTAAAGTCTCTGAGAAAAGGAGGATAAAACAAATAGAAGTGACAGAGCTTAGCTAAATCTTAGAAAGCAAATGAGTACTTGCAATTGAAGAACAGCTTTCTTTGTTAAAGGGTGAGCATGTGAGTAAGAACCTGGATAAATGAAGAAACTGGTGAATTGGAAGGAGTTGATTATTCATAGTGAGTTCAAAATATTTGGAAGAATAGGCTATAGAGATGAGTAAAGTTTAAATCACAACACTTCCTCTTTATAGTATTAACAAAATTGTCACTGGCTCTACTAAAAGAGAGAATGAGGGCCCTCCCTCATGATGTATTGGGTTAAATCTCAGCACTATGAAGCTCTCTGCAGCCACTGCAGCAGGAGTTCAGTTCCCAGTCAGGGAAGTGACCCACATGGTGCAGGAGGCCTTTCCTCACCCACCCACTGTTCCCCTTAGCAGTGTTTTCAGTTAATCTGCCTATTCTGCTCCCTACTCTGTCTCTGGTGAATACTCATTTCCTCAACACCTCTGCCGTACCCTAGTTCCTATATGCATAAATAAATAAATCTGTAAAAAATAGAAAGTGAGGAATGGCATGATCAGATTTGGGATTTTGTAGAGTGTGACAAAGATCATTGAGAGTGGAGACCAGAACAGGAAGACCCGTTAAGAGGTCACTTATTTATTTGAACTAGCATGCCTCAGTGATGGTACTAAAATAAATGAAGATACTAAGACAAATAAATCCTTGGTATTGTTCACTTGTTACCATGATAGATGTTTGATATTCACCACAGAGGGAATTACATAAAATTATGGGAGGTAAAGAAGGTCAGATGACAATATAAGGAGGGGGAGATAATGAATTCAGTTTGAAGCATGCTGAATTTATTGGTGAGTTAAACAGACAATTTGATATACAGATTTTAGACCTAGGAAAGAATCCTAGGATACAAAACCAAATTTGTGAAGCATATAAAGATTGCAATTGAAATTACAGAAGTTGATTCATTTATTCAACACTGCTTAATGGAAGCCAATTATAACCTATAGAATCATCTAGGTGCTAAGAATTAAGAAGTCAGCAAAATACAAAACAATTTCAGCCTCTTGTGAAACTTGCATTTTTGCAGCAGAAGCCAGACCATAGTTAATAGGCAAAATGTATAATACATTAAATGGTGATAAATAGAACATGGAAGAGGGGTCACAAAGTACAGGGGTGGTAATCATGGAAAAGTTTGCAGTTTTTCAAAGGGCAGTCAAAGATGGCCTCACTGAAAGGTGTGGCATTTTAGCAAAGACAAAAAGACATGCAATTTACCCAGAGGTCAAAGACGAAGTGATACCAGGAAATTCTTGAGCTATTTTCAGTTGTATTTTAGAAATTCAAACAAGATTCTGGCTCAATTTTTTTTGCCTAGCAAAAGTTAACATCCTAGATTTACTTTAGACTCATCAACTTCCAATAGCATGTGAAACACCAGTTTAGAAGGCCTAGATGCCACAGCTATTTTCTTACCAAACTGAGTTGGTAGAAGCACAATCCTGCCATGTAACTAGACTGTACCTGCCTAGTACAACCCCCTCCCCACACTCTAGAATAACAACCAGGTGACCTTTCTACATTATACTATGTTTATTTAAAGATTTATTTCTTTATGCTTACAGAACTGGGATACAGGCCAGAGATGTGGGGGCCAGAGAGGATTCACCAAAGACAGAGTGGGGAGCATTACAGGCAGATCAACTGAAATACCCTGCTGAGGGAAGCAGCAGGTGAATCAGGGGATGTCAGCCATGCCAAGGGTCATCTCCCTGCCAGGGCATAGAGCTCCTGCTGCAGTGGCTTTGGAGAGCTGCATAATGCTGTGCTTTAACCTGTTACGCCACGAGAGAGGGCCAGTTCTTTTAAGGATATGAGAGCAAGTTCCCTCTCTGCTTATTTGACTCAAGTAATAAATTCTCTTTACCCCAATTGTCTTGGTCTGACCTATGAGTAGATACACACCAAACAGTGCACCCCATGAATTTAGCAAGAACAATGGCTGCTAGGTTGGGGTGGAAAGAGTGGGGTTGAAACTTTGAGAGAGAAGGAAAACCTGAGGTTGTAAGTTTTCAAGTCTCTTTTGAACTTTTCAAATATTAAAAAAGAAAAAAAATAAAGTAGTTG